>NW_026720297.1:0-10248 GCF_029784015.1 Lycium ferocissimum
AAAGGAGAGTTATAATACGACAGAGGCTTTGTATCAAAAAGATTAAGAGTGATTGAGTGTAGACGTAGCAGCTCCATTCAAACCTCGATTGTACCAAACCTTTAACTAAAGTTTGGGAGATCACCCTTGCAACCCAAGGGGTGACCGGATTAGGATTCACATTGAATTTGAACCAGTATAAAACTCCTGGTGTCATTTACCTTCTGCATTTTACGTTTAGTATTTTCTGAGCAAGCAGTCGTCTACTGGTCTAACCTAGTCGACTACCAGAACGAAAAATTTACAATTCACCCCCCCTCTTGCACTTTCACATAAAACTTAGCTTAAATGGTGTAGGAGTGAACCTCGGGTGGAAACACTTCAGTTGAGCAAAACCCTAGTTCACCTCCAATGGAATCTTTTGTAGTCCTCTAACCCTTGGAAGCTTTCTAACACATAAACACTTGATTCTAGTCTTTGATCTTTGTGTTCTCTTGGACTTGAATGGAATATGCTTAGAGAAGGGTTTTGAGCTCTCAATACTTGTAAAAGATGAAAAATGAAGTAAAAGAACCCAAGGCATCTATTTATACAAAAACTAAAAATTATTGTTTGGGACTTCAACGGACATCGATACGGTCCGTATAACATTGTACGGCCCGTATAAGTGGTCGTGGTTCACCAACCAGAAAAATCATCTCCCTGTTCGGGAGTTATACGGAATTTTATAGTTACTAACGTATAGGTGGTCGTATAACTCCCATTTCTTTGAAATGGATTCCATTGTTCCGTTGATCTCCAATCCTTATGGAACCTTCTTGACACTTGTTTAGCACCTCATTAAAAATATAAGGAACGTTATAACTTTTCCCCAAGGCACTATTAAATCATCATTAACTTGTTACTCGTAAATCTCTTCCGATACTTAACGTATACTTTGCCTTCCTTAATGACTTTCTTCTCTTACCTTGAATGTCTTTGAAATATTAATTAGGGTCATCAAATGTCATTCCTTACTTATTGAAATACCATATACTTCATGATCTTCATTAGTCTATTCACTGTGCATCGACGAAATTTTTTTTGAGGTGTAACATTCTTCCCCTCTTAAGAACATTCGTCCTCGAATGTTAAGTCCTCGGGGATTCTATAAAAATTTTGCTAGAGTTTTCCCTGTAATATGGTACTACCATCCTGTCACAACAGCCCATAATAACAATGCCTCACAGGACCACAACATAATAGCAATAGAGTTTGGCCACACCCGACCCAAATGCATAAAAAGGAAAACATACATACTTTATGATCTTGATGTCTCATATTGGATCTCTTCCGAGGGCTGAAATAAGTGCAGGTACTTGGATTTCATAATCTCTTCCGCTTCCCATGTCATCTCTTCTCGGTTATTGTTTCTCCACAAAACCTTAACCGAGGCCACTTTTTGTTTCTAAGCCTCGATACTTGCCGTTGCTTATCTAATATGGAAAACGGGTACCTCTTCATAAGTCAATTTTTACATGTTACATGAACATCATTTACGCACGATCTAGTAGGATCTCCAACACATTTATGAAGCATCGAAATATGGAAAATTGGGTGAACTGACTCCAAGTCAGGAGGTAGATCTAACTTGTAAGCCACTTTGCCTACCTTGCGCACAATCTCATAAGGCCCAACGTACCGGGGACTTAGCTTCCCTTTTTTGCCAAATATCATAACGCCCTTCATTGGTGATACTTTTAAGAATACCCAATCTTTAACTTTTAACTCTAAGTCCCTTCGATGATTATCTGCATAGGTCTTTTGACGACTTTGGGCCGCTAATAACCGATCTTGTATGAGCTTAAATTTTTGTATGGCTTGCTGGACCAAGTTTGGCCCTATCAATCTAGTCTCTCCTACCTCGAACCACCCAATTGGGGATCTACACTTTCGCCCATATAAAGCCTCATACGGTGCCATTTGGATGCTAGAATAATAATTGTTGTTATAAGAAAACACAATAAGGGGTAAGTGATCATCCCAATTTCCTCCGAAATCCAACATACATGCCGTAACATATCCTCGAGTCCGAATGGTGCGTTCGGCTTGTCCGTCGATCCGTTTGGATGAAATGCCGTGCTAAGGATCACACGAGTCCCCAAACCCTCTTGGTAGGACTTCCGAAATTGAGCCTATATTGAGTTCCTCTATCCGAGATATATAGATGTTTATTGGAACACCATGGAGTCAGACTATCTCTTTAACATAAAGCTTTGCATAATCTTCTGCCACATATGTAGTCCTGACTAGTAAGAAATGAGCTGACTTCGTGAGTCTATTCTCAATCACCCATATAGAGTCATGCTTACGTCGAGAACGGGGCAAGCCCGTAATGAGGTCCATGTTAATTGCCCTTCCAAGTTGGATATATTCTATAGCTTGCAACAATCCTTGCCGGCTTTGGTGCTCGATTTTCACTTGTTAACGAGTTGAGACATTGAGCTACGAATTCATTTCGTATATTTCTTCATCCTATTCCACCAATATATAGATTTAAGATCATGGTACATTTTCGTTGCTCGGGCGGACGAATCGGAGACGATGGGTTTCCTAAATATTTGGTGGCATAACCCCTACATCGGGAATATATAATTCGCTTTCGGCATCGGAGAACTCCGTCTCCAGAAATCTCAAATGATGACTTCTCCTTCTGAGGGAGTGTATCTCTTTAATGCATTGGCATGGGATCTTCGTATTGTCGCTCTTTCACTTCCACTATTAGCGACGAGACTGCTGAATTCGAATGGTAGTTCCCTGCTACCGAGTCCACTACTCGAACTCCTAGGCTAGCTAGCTGCTGGAGCTCACGGGCCATTTCTCTCTTCTCCGGGTTGTACATCACACAAACTTCCCATAGATCTACGGCTAAGAGCATACCGCCACAACATTTGCCTTTAGGGGTGATATAGGATATCAATATTATAATCTTTTAGCAATTTCAACCATCGTCGTTGCAGCAAATTCAACTCTTTTTGCTTGAAGATATACTGAAGGCTCTTATGATCTATGTAAATATCCACATGAACACCATACAAGTAATGTCTCCACATTTTTAATGCATGAATCACTGCAGCCAATTCAAGGTCATGGGTTGGATAATTTTTCTCATGTTTTCGTAATTGCCTTGAAGCATACGCAATCACCTTACCATGTTGCATCAACACACAGCCTAGCCTAATGCTGAAGCATCGCAATATACAACATAACCTTCCAATCCCTCTGGAAGTGTCAGGACTGGGGCTGAAGTCAATCTATCTTTTAGCTCTTGGAAACTACGTTCACAAGCATATGTCCATTGAAACTTAGCTGATTTCTGGGTCAGCTTTGTGAGTGGTGCAGAAATAGAAGAAAAACCTTCAACAAATCTCCTGTAATAACTGCCTAAGCCCCGGAAAACTACGAACCTCCGTAGGGAGTGGAGCCTTGACCAAGTCTTCACGGCCTCAAACTTTTGGCTATCTACCTGAATACCATCGGCTGAAACAATGTGCCCCAGAAATGTCACTGAGTTCAACCAAAACTCACACTTAGAAAATTTTGCAAACAATTCTCGAGTTTGAAGAACTCTAAGGACAGTACGCAAATGTTCCGCATGTTCTGCCTCGGATCCAGAATACACCAAGATATCATCGATGAATACAATAACAAATAAATCTAGGAAGGGCCTGAACACATCGTTCATCAAATCCATAAATAGTGCCAGTGCATTAGTTAGCCCAAATGACATCACCCAGAACTCAAAATGTCCATATCTTGTTATGAATTTTGTCTTAGGGATATCTTTCTCCCTAACTCTCCCTTGATGATACCCGGACCTCAAATCTATCTTTGAAAACCATTTGGCACCTTGTAATTGATCAAATAAGTCATCAATCCTCGGAAGAGGATATTTGTTCTTAATCGTCACCTTATTCGATTCGATGAATAGTCGATGCACATTCTCGAGAAGCCATCTTTCTTTCGGACAAACAACGTGGGTGCTCCCCACGGGGATGAACTAGGCCTAATAAAGCCTTTCTCAAGCAAGTCTTTCGATTGCTCCTTTAACTCTTTCATTTCCGCGAGCCATTCTATAAGGAGGAATATATATAGGCTTGGTGTACGGAAACACATCAATAGCAAAATCAATCTCCGCTCGGGAGGGAGGCACAGGCTTCTTCCGAGAATACATCGAAAACTCGTTCACCACGGGGAACGGCCCCGAAAAGTCGGCGGTTCGGCTTCTACATTTTGAACCCGAACTAGATGATAAATGCAACCCTTTGTGATCATTTTCCTTGCGCGAGGTAGGAAATAAACCTACCTTTTCGTAATCTTTGTATTTCCTTTCCATTCTAAAAGCGGTTCTCAAGAAATTGGAAACGAACCATTTTCATTACGCAATCAACATTGGCATAGCAAGAAGCCAACCAATCCATGCCCATAATAACATCAAAATCCCATTTTTAACTTGTGTAAGTCAACCATAGTATGATGGTCACAAATCACAACTATACAACTTTTATATACGTGTCTAGCTATTCTTAGTTTCACCAATCGGGTGTAGACACCTCAAAAGGTTTGATCGACTCGATTTGACTCTAAACCGACCCGCAATATACGAAGTAACATATGACAATGTGGAGCCGGATCTATCAAAGCATATACGTCATGAGAAAATACCGATAATATACACGTGACAACATCGGGAGAAGACTCGAAGATCTTGGCGTCCGGCCAAAGCATAAATACGGTCGAGGACCGCTAGAGCGGGGGACTCTCCCTGCTCTCTATCATGGCCGGGCGGGCGCATGTGAACCTATCCCATAGGGCATATGGATGATGAAGATCCTCTATCACCAGGCACGAAGGGTTGGGTCCTACCTCTACCACCTGCGAGGGGCAATCACGCATAATATTGCACTGGTCGACCACATGAATAGCAAACCTACGAATCAATCGGCCGACCCCAATGTAACTTCCCGCACCGGGAACATCGTGGCACGGGTGGTCTCGCCTAACCGAATCACCCACCGAGATCCGAAAAGCTCTGACTCGGCCTGGAATGAGTAGATCTATCAAATCTCTAGCCTGGAAAACCGTGGAGGCGCACTAGTCATAGAATGGCTTGAATGCCTCGAAAGCTGTTTGCGTGCCCGCCTATAGTCACTCATCGGACCGAAGATCTAGCCCTCTTGTTATACCCTCTATCATGTTCACGCTCACTTCTTTGTTGTTGTAGGCTTTCTTCTAAATTCTGGGCATGGGCCTGAATGCGTGAAATATCCATGTTGTCCTGAAGGGATGCAGTCAAGCACCTATCCATCAAATGTGGCCCGGGGCCTTTCACAAATCGGTTCACTCGGTCACCCATATTCGCTACCATGGCCGAAGCCTATCTAGCCAAAGAATTGAAGCGGGGACTATACTCTAGAGCACTCATGCTTCCTTGCCTCAAATTCAAGAACTTATCGGCTCTAGCTCGCCGAACTTCACGGGAGGCGAATAATGTCGGAGGAAGGCATCTACAAAATCTTGCCATACGGGGAGAGCGCGTTGGCTCCCCGAAGCCATCAAGCGTGTACCAATGAACCTCAACGTTCCTCGATCTATAGGATGCTAACTCCACCGATTCGGTGTCCGAAGCATGTATCAACCGAAGTGTCCTCAACATTCCATCAATAAAATTCGAGGTCCTCGTCGGCTTTGATCAAAGCATTCGGGAGGGTTCAAGCTAATAAAATCACGGGCCCTTGCACTAACAACCCTATCACCTTGCCCTGTACTTTGCCGCTGAGTCTGGGCAGCAACTAATTGAGTAAGCAAATGAATGGCCACTTTTACGTCTTAGCCTGAGGCATTCGGTAGATGAGCCAGAGGCTTTGGAGCGGTTGAAGCCGAGGCTCCCTCACGCTCCTCGAAAATAGACGCGAATGGGAGGACTGGAGATTGAGCCGCGTTACGGGACTCACTTTCCTCCACAACCGTTGGCGGTGCTCTTTCGACCGCTTTTTCACCGCCCTTTGTCTTGCCCTTTTGGGGCGTAGCCTTTCTCTTTACAGGCATCTCTGAAATACATAACACACGGTTAAGGAAAAGGAAGTTCTTATATCATAGCTCTATCGCACGATCTTATGAAGAAAGAAGGTCATTCATTCCTAAAATGCCTGCAGCCTCTTGTTTATAAGTGTGGCGCGCAACACACCCATAACCAAGACTCTACTGGACACGGCTCGTAGACACACCCTAGGACAGAACTACTCTAATACCACTTTTGTCACGACCCAACCGGAGGGCCGCGACGGGCACCCGGTGCTAACCCACCCGAGCACCTCTTATCATACTTTCACATTTACATCTAGGTGAGCCACATAGCTAATTCACACTTTCCATCCATTATTCATACTAATCCCATCGGGCAACGATACATACATACATACATACATATATATATATATATATATATATATATATATATATATATATATATCACCATCAATAACAATGCTCATATCAATGTACATAAGCCAACAGGGCTAACAAAATAATATCTAAAATATAGCCGACAAGCCAAATACATCTAACCATAAACACATGTCTATGAGCCTCTAAGGAGAGTATGTCATATCATATAGGCGAGAAAGGACCCCGCCATGCCTATAATTACGTACACAAAAGAATAAATACCAAAAGTTGTAGCTCAGAATGAAATGGAGCTCCGCTATGTAGTCACGAGTAATAAAGCTATGGATCAAACTGTCTCCCCACCCTGCGGGCATGACGCGGCGTCCACAAACAAAAGGACGTCGGTACCGAAGAATGTACCGAGTATGTAAAGCATGATCAACATCATTATGAAAGCATAATAAACAACATAAGAAATAGCATAGGATGGAAGATAATAGTATCATCGTCATAAATACTTACTTGCTTTTCATTGGGAGTTCCCATTTCTAATGCGTGATTGTGTACATACATCCATATTCGTATCCGAACTCGTTTACATTCCATATCCATATTCGTATTCGTAGTCATATTTCCATTTATACTCATATTCATTTACATATTTATATTCACATTCATATCATATATATATATATCATATACATAGCATACCCGACCATGAAGGTTCGGTGTTTCACATACACAGCCCTACGAGGCTCGGGGTCATACATACTTGGCCCTACCAAGGCTCGGGGTTATCCGTACCCAACTACGGTGGTGCGCGCGTATATATATATATATATATATATTATATATATATATATATATATAATATATATATTTATAGTAGCCATACATAGGCATATATACATAAAAGATCATAGGAATCTTTAGCATCATTACTATCGTCGTTCATTACATCTATCCCTAGAGGATTACTCATCATATAAAGAATTTAGTACAATCGTAACGTATCGAGAATCATGAGCTTGGTAGCTTTTAGAGATCGAATCATTTGGAGGACATCATAGGCTCATAGAAGAATAGATATTTGGCCAAGGAACCATGCCTTATGAAAGAAGGGTTAGCCTTACATACCTCTTTGTTCGACTATTCTATCGCTTGAACGTTCTCCTTCAGTGCTCACGTTTCTACCTTCATTAAAGTTATACTATCATTAAAAAATCGATAGCTTAGCATACATAACTAAAGCTAGAGAAAATTTGACAGCATCTCTTTTAATTATACGACTTCCTCCATATCATATATCAACTCTCAAACATCAATAATAACATTCACAACATCATAACAATAGTCTTTATTCACCTACATTATCCTTACTTCTCAATTCACTTCCAATCATCCATATCCATGGTCATAGCACACTTTTATATTCTCTCATATACAATGTCTATCCCATGTTCTTAACATCACTTATAACATAACCATAATCACAACATATCAAGAATCATGACTTCATCCAAACTATTACTCAAAAATGACACTATTCCCACATTCATGACCCATTTTCTATATCCTTCTACAATCCAAGTGTTTCAACTTCTCAATACCTTAAACAACATTGAAATACCATAAAAATTACCTTAAATGGTGTAGGAGTGAACCTTGGGTGGAAACACTTCAGTTGAGCAAAACCCTAGCTCACCTCCAATGGAATCTTTTGTAGTCCTCTAACCCTTGGAAGCTTTCTAACACATAAACACTTGATTCTAGTCTTTGATATTTGTGTTCTCTTGGACTTGAATGGAATATGCTTAGAGAAGGGTTTTGATCTCTCAATACTTGTAAAGATGAAAAAATGAAGTAAAAGAACCCAAGGCATCTATTTATACAAAAACTAAAAAATCGCCCCGTCGGGACTTCCACCGGACACTTATACGGTCCGTATAACATTATGCGGCCCGTATAAGTGGTCGTGGTTCACCAACCAGAAAATCATCTCCCTGCTAGGAGTTATACAGACCCCTTATACGGACCGTATTAAGTTATACGGACCGTATAGGTGGTCGTATAACTCTATTTCTCTGAAATGGATTCCGTTGTTCCGTTTGATCTCCAATCCTTATGGAACCTTCTTGACACTTGTTTAGCACCTCATTAACAATCTAAGGGAAGTTATAAATTTTCCCCAAGGCACTATTAAATCATCATTAATTTGTTACTCGTAAATCTCTTCCGATACTTAACGTATACTTTGCCTTCCTTGGCAGACTTTCTTCTCTTAGCTCGAATGTCTTTGAAATCTTAATTAGAGTCATCAAATGTCATTCCTTACTTATTGAAATACCATATACTTTGTGCTCTTCGTTAGTCTTTTCATTGTGCATCGATGAATTTTTTGTTTGAGGTGTAACAATTACCAACACCCGAAATAGAAATGATCACGCTAGAGGAATTGGGAAAAAGGCTACTCAAAACAAAATAGAGAAGAGTGGTAAGCATCAACAAGATGACCGGGGAAAAGGCCAATCAACCTAATGCTACTAAACAAATCAAGAGGTGAAACAGAGGGCAACTCAATTTAATCAACAGGCTAATCCTCAGTTCGAGGGGCAGGGGATTAAATGCATAAACAACAGTGGAAAACAGACTGGTCTGCAAGACGACCAAACTGCCACTGGAAACAGTAAGCATGGTATTGAAATAAATTCTGTGGGGGCGCAAAAACTTTGAAGAAGAAAACAAACAATATGAAATCAAAGGGGAGGAGCCAAAGGCCAAAAAAATAAGCAACAAAAAAAAAAAAATTCTTCTGAGATTTGAAAAACATGTTATGGGTAAAACGTAAACCGAGAACCGGTAATGCTCAAGAACTCTTCGAAGAATCTCGATAAACTTATAGAGGAAACGAGCGGATGTGAAAGCAACACCAGAACAGTATGGAAGTCAATCAAGGTTTAGAAGTAAATGAAACAGCAGATAGCCAGGGCAGCAGTTCAAGAGGAATACAAAAGGATCATATGTCTCCTAAAAGCAATGAATCTTGTATGGGACAAGCTAAAAAGGAGCGCGGATAGAAATTGATTTGGGTAACATAGAGTTCATTCCTCCTGAAAATAGACAAGGCACTTTTCTAGAAAATAACTCGGATCAGGAGTATTGCTATGATACCAGTGAAGAACAAATTGCCGAAATATCTTCGGACGAGGAAGTTGCTGATAGTTTCTTAGACGTCTCCGAAGAAGAAGAAGCATAAATCCTTGACAGTTTATTTGAAGTCTTTGCTCCAACTCCAAAAGAAAGCAAGGACCCTATCACACAAGGAAGAGAACAAGCAATGTTACAACAAGGTTTGTCTCCAAGAGGTAACAAAAACAAGAAAGGTAGGAAGAATAAAAAGGGAAACAAAAATAATGTTTCAGAAAAACCAGAACAATCCGAGAAGGTTGTCTTATCCCCCGAAATTCCTTTATGATTAAGTACATAATTTGGAATATTAGAGGGATAACCTCCAAGGGTGCTCTGGACAGACTCACTAAGATTTTCCGACTTCATAAAATTAATTTTATTACTTTACAAGAACCTTTTCATACAAGTAACAAAATAGAGAAGTTTAGGAGAAGGATGGGGTTTGATCATGCCATCTCCAACTCTCATAGTAAAATTTGGATATTATGTAATTCTAACTTTGTTTGTTCAGTAGTTTCCAAAACTAGACAACAGGTCACCTTGCAAGTTCACTTACAGGCAGCACGGATAATTTCTGGATAACAACTATTTATGCCAGATCTAAAGCAAACAAAAGGAGGTATCTTTGGCAGAAGTTAAGAGACTTGAATTCCA
>NW_026720298.1:0-10127 GCF_029784015.1 Lycium ferocissimum
AAGGGGTTTTTCCACCCCCGCTCGTCCAATTACTTGGTTTTTTCCCGGGTCCCGGGGCCGGGTTTTTGTGATGTCGCTTATGACATTTCGGTATGATGTGTTAGGGTTTTCCCGAGACCTCGCCGGGCCCGGTTGTTTATGGTGTTATGATGTGATATGGCATCGTCTTTTATAATTTGATGTGTTTTACATTGTGATGTGTTGGGTTGTGGGAAATTTTAAAAACTCGGGTATGATGTGTTGTGGAGGCGTCGGGGGGGACCCCCGTTCGGCTTTCATGATTTTTATTTCTTAAACATTTCTTCCACGGGTTTGATCCCTTTTTATTTGTACTTTCTTCGACTGGGGTGATTTGGATTATTTCCCTCCCTTTACATACTCGGTCTTCTTTTCCCCCCCTTTTTCGGGTGCGTTTCATCCGCGCGGAAAGGGCGCATTGGGTGATCCCCCGGTTTAGGCCTCTTTCGGCTCTTTGGGTCTCCCCTCGTGGGCCCCCACCTTGGTATATTTGTTTTGCTATGTATATTAAATGCGTTGTATTTGTTTTGAGTATCGTGGAGGGCCACAATCCCGTCAAATGTTCATGTTGTTGTGCATGAGGCACAGCAGATACATTGTGGGTCATGGGTCCCGGTGCATTTGGTGTGATTACGCACCGTCCTTAGCGGACCGTATGTTACTGTGATGCAAGTGTAGCGTATGTTTATATGTATGTGTGTACATTAATACTGGTAAGTGTACATTCATGGAGTTTCAATTTTGATTTGATGATTTTGAAGCCGAACCGGCTAGAAAGCGCATTCGTTTCTATATTTGTATGACGTCTCGGCTATCCGCTATCGATTTGAATAATGTCTGTCGAATTTGGATACGTCCTAATATGACAATTTGGTTCGTAAGTTTGTTTGGGTGCCTAAGTAGGGCACCAGTCACGGCCTACGGAGCTGGGTCGTGACATTCACATACCTTAAACAACATGAAAATATCATAAAACTTACCTTAGATGGTGTAGGATTGAACCTTGGGTGCAAATATCTCACTTGAGCAAAACCCTAGTTTTTCCTTCACTTGGATTCCTTATTTTTGATGAACTTTAATGGGTTTCTTACTTTTGATTCACTTGGTTTGATGATAAGAGCCTTTGATTTCCCTTGGATTCTTGTCCATGAAATGTATGGAATGTTCTAGAGGCTTCAGAAGGTTTTCGGGGGAAGTTGTCGGAACGAAATAATGAAGTTGGGATCACCTTTAAAGACTTGGAACAATTCAGCCCGTCGGGACTTCCATGGACTCTTCCACGGTCCGTGGAACATTGTGTGGTCCGTGGAACATTGTGTTGTCCTTGGTTCTGGTCGTGGTTCACCACCCGACCACCGTCTCTGCCGGGACACGACCATTCCGCGTTCGTATAAGGTTTCACGGTCCGTGGAAGTGGCCGTGGGAAACACAGCGATTTCTCCCGGTCGTCTTCAGTACGTTTCGTTTGATCTCCAATCCTTTTGGAACCTTCTTAACACTTGTTTATCACTTTATTAACAATCTAAGAGGCATTATAACTCTTCCCCATAACATCATTAGTTCATCATCAACTTGTTACTCATAATTCTCGTCCGATACCTATCGTATGCCTTGCCTTCTCTTGGCAACTTTCTTCCCTTATCTCGAATGTCTTTGGAATCTTACATAAGGTCATCAAACGTCATTATTTACTTATTGAAATACCATACTCTTCGTGCTCTTCGTTCGCCCATTCACTATGCATCAACGGAAAATTTTTTGAGGTGTAATAAATTGGGAGAAGTGTCACTTTATGGTGAAGGAAGGGATCGTCCTCGAGCATAAAATCTCTGAAATAGGGATTGGGGTCGATCAGGCAAAGATTTATGTGATTTCAAAGCTTTCTCCACCTATCTCAGTTAAGGGTGTCCAGAGCTTCTTGGGATATGTTGGTTTTTATATGCGTTTCATCAAGAATTTCTCAAAAATTGCTAACCCAATGTGTAAGCTTCTTTAAAAGGAGGCTAAGTTCAAATTTGATGAGAAGTGCCGAAAGGCATTCAATGAATTGAAGGAGCGTTTGACCACAGCACTTATAATTGTTTCTCCTGACTGGTCTCTGCTGTTTGAGTTAATGTGTAATGCGAGCGGTTTTTCTATAGGCACTGTGCTTGGCCAGTGACATAATAAAATCAAGCACCCTATATATTATGCCAACAGAACATTGAATGCGGCTCTAATGAATTACACAGCGGCTGAGCAAGAGCTGCTTGCTATATCTTTGCTTTTAAAAAATTCATAGCCTATTTGTTAGGGTCCAAAATGGTGGTATACACTGATCATGCTGCATTGAGGTACCTGATGGCAAAGAAGGAAGCTAAGCCGTGATTAATTCGATGGGTGCTGTTGTTGCAAGAATTTGATTTCGAGGTGAAAGACCTCAAGGGAACTAAAAATCAGGTTGCTGACCATCTCTCTCGACTTGAAGAAGCTGGGAGACCTTCAGATGAGCTAGCTATTGATGATGCTTTTCCCGATGAGCGGGTTTTAGTGGTGACAGCTGAGGTAGCACCATGGTATGCGGACATCGCTAATTTTTGGGTGACGGGCATTATTCCTGATGAGATCAAGTCATACCAAAAGAAGAAGTTCTTGCTAGATTCTCGTCAATACTACTGGGACGAGCCCTACTTGTTTAGAACATGTGCTGATAAAATCATTCGACATTGTGTCCCGGAGAGTGAAGTGTTGGCAATTCTGAAGGCATGCCACGACTCTCCAGTTGGGGGTCATCATAGTGGTACTCGTACAGTTGCAAAGGTTCTTGAATGTAGTTACTACTGGCCTTCTCTATTTCATGATGCTAACTTATTGATGTTAGCCTTTGATCGATTAATAGAGACAAGGGAATATAGGTAGGAGGCAAAAGATGCCTATGAACTTTGTGATGGAAGTGGAGGTGTTCAATGTCTGGGGTATTGATTTTATAGGGCTCTTTGTGAGCTCTTGTAGCATGAAGTATCTCTTTGTTACTATGGACTATGTGTCGAAATGGGTAGAAGCGGTGACTTTACCTAATAATGAAACCAAGAGTGTCATGGGGTTCCTAAAGAAAAATATATTTACTCGATTTAGCACCCCGAGGGCGATAATCAGTGATGGTGGTTCTCGCTTTTGCAATAGAGCCTTTGCGGGGTTGATAGAGAAGTATGGTGTGAAACATAGGATTGCAACTCCTTATCACCCTCAGACAAGTAGGCAAGTTGAAGTCTTCAATCGGGAGATCTAGAGTATTTTAGCTAAAACGGTGAATGCAAACAGTCCCGCAAGCTTGATGATGCTATATGGGCTTTACCAGGCTGCTTTCAAGACTCCGATTGGGACTTCGCCTTTCAAGCTAGTTTTTGGCAAAGCTTGTTACCTTCCAGTTGAACTTGAACACAAGGCCATGTGGGCCTTGAAAAAATTGAACATGGATTTGGAAAAAGCGACCAAACTCAGGTTGTTTCAACTCAATGAGATGGACGAGTTCCGCTATCAGGCTTATGAGAGTGCATTGTATAAAGAGAGGATGAAGCAGTATCATGACAAGAAAATCCTAAAGCGAGAATTCTACAAGGGTGATCATGTCCTACTGTTTAATTCTAGATCGAAGCTGCTACCGGGCAAGTTAATTCTAGATCGAAGGTGGTCTGGTCTTTTTAAGGTGGTAAGTGTTTCACCCCATGGGGTGATTGAATTAAATTCGCAGATGGAACTAGGACATTTAAGGTGAACGGAAGAGGGTAAAGCACTACCATGGTTGCATTGATGGGGATAGAATCGTTGATCGGTACCGGTTGAAGCATCTGGGTATGAATCTTTGACCCAGAGAATCCTAATCCGGAATAAAACAGTACCACCGTCTTGCCGCGACGTTAAATCAACCGCTTCTTGGGAGGCAACCCAAGTTTAGATTTCTATATTTTTCTTGGTATTTTATTTTGTTTTGATAGCGGTGTTCGGCTCTTTGACGGGGTGTTTTGCGTGAACCGAACCAAGAACACGTTGAAAATCACGGACCGTCAACAGTGTTGATGGACCGTCGATGTGCGTTTACGGTATGCAGAGGTTCAATTCAGAGAGTTTGCAAGTTCAACTCTCCGAACATGCAATTCGATGAACCATCGAATTACCCAGGTAAGTAATGCGAATACAAAAAAAAAAAATATATATATATATATATATAATATATAAAAAAATGACGGGTAAAGGGTTTAAATTCCTCAACACCCGCGCCTTTTCCACTTCTCGCTTTCCAACTTCTCCACCCATTAACCCACGATCTTCTCTCCATTAACCCATAATTAATTCTCCCTTACAGCCCATTAACACCCATAATCCCTCGTAAAACTCCGAACCTCTTCACTTTTGAAAATCCAAAATCGTCTGCTCTAATTTTGTTTTTGTTTTTTTGAAGACTCTCTCTGATTTTTACTCAACTTTTCATGTTTTTTCCTCAAATTTCTTGGCAAATCAGGTATGTATCTCAGCCCCTTTCCTTGGTTCTTGTTTTTTCTAAATTTGGTCTGGAACTCGAAAAGACGCACCTGGGGTTCCTAAAGTGGTGAAATTCGTATATGATGGAACTAGGATTGTGTCTACCATGTTATGAACTATGTTGGGGGCGCACAAATTGGGTTGGGGAATTCAAATATAATGTTGAGCATAAAGGGTAGAAATCATGACCCAGGGTTTGTAATTTTTGGCTGAAATTCATGCTCATACGAAAACTTTTCTATGTTTGTTTTTTTTTGAAATTATTGGTTGGGGTTGGGGAATTTGTTATGTTTGTTGTAATTAGGACTCATGGGGATGAGAATATCATACCCCCATTGGGTCGGCAAGCATTTTGATCCACATTCGTGTCGATTCATTATGCCGTATTCATAATGGTTATTATGTGAACAGTTATGAAAATAGTAGAGTGAAGTCTGAGTAACTCCAATGAGTTGGAGGGCATTTCAATTCATAACTTCGGTTTGATATTGTTATGCTTGCCAAGCAAAACCCGTCAGTGTGTGGGTGAAGTCTGAGTAACCTAAAAGCCCCTTACCCCAAAAATTTGTGCATAATGAACAATGAGTCTGTGATGTTTCAATATTTTTTAAGTGCAATAAACTTGCAGAGTCTTTGTACCAATCACTGGGCCGTAAACATGATTAACGGTACCGTCAGTAAGTCGATGAATCATCTTCGTACAAAGACGGTATCGTCGATCTGCTCGACGGTCCATCGATGTACATCGATGATCTCGTGTAATTAATTTTCGAATACGCACGGTAATGCGGGAAACATCCTGCTTCGATCAAATATTGTACGGACTAACTAGAAATTGGTTTATCGCTTGCATAGCTCATGAGATGTCCACACGCTTAGGGGGGGTAGTTCAAGGCAAGCACAGAGAGAAACGGGTAGAAGGCGACCCAGTGGTCAACTCGCCCTAAGAGATGAACCTTCGGATGATGAACCCGAGGTTATGCCAGTAAAGAAGAATAGGGCTGTTGTTCCCGTTTGGAACAGGCAGGTCACAGTGCCATTCCGTTCACCTTCGGGTTTCGTCCGAAGAGTGAGGGATCTTCTTCATCCGGATCCAGGTAATAAGAGATGCGAGAGGAGGGTTCGGAGGGGCCGTTTTAGAGGTGCTACGGGGGTGATTCTGCGACTTCCGTCGCCATCGAATCCCGACTCGGCGAGAGTTTACCTCCGAGTCGGGTGACGATGCCTTTTATGTCTTGAGAGGTCAGAACCAAAAATTTAGAAGATGATTGTCACCGGTTCATAGTCGAGGGTGCTAAGGAGCTGTTCGAGGTTGGGATTGCATTGAAAATAGGACCCAGACGAACAAGACTAGAACCATCCATGAGGAGAGGCGTATATGTTGAGGGGGGTCTCAAGATCTTCCTCTGCAGAGACACGTTTGCCCAGCACTATCATCTGGGCTTCATAGACAATAGTCCTAGGGAGTGCCGTCCAGTGTTGGTGCGGGTGTTATATGCTGTGTATGGAGCCTTGATTAACAGAGTAAGAAAATCACGACAGAGGCTGATTGAGATTGACCTATTGACAGAGGTCGAGGTGAGAGGAGTGAAAGTTGATATCTCCGTTGAAGCAATCAATAGGGTGTATTTCGATAATGACTATCACGCCGCAGACATACAGATGAGTTGGATGATAAACTTGATAGAAAGGATGAGCAGACAATCCGAGATTGGGTGGCGGCAGTGATTGGCCGACCAAGCAAGAGGGCAGAGACTACTAACATGTCCTAGCGGATAATGAAGCGCTGGTTGAAACTTGATGCCAAGTTCTGGTGGAGTGTGTTACAGTTGAGGCTCTTTTCTACTCAGGCCGACAATGCACTCACTATTGACAGATCCATCATATTGGCTGCATTGATGACTAGATACCCGATTAATTTCGGGCGGTTGGCTGCTAGTGAGATTCAGCTGAGGGCTTCACAGTCTATTACTTCATTGATATATCCGTGTTTGATCACTGAGCTTATTCGGAGGGCACATGTCCTTATTTTACCACATATTGATCACCGAATTACAGCCTCGCATGTGTACTCAGTGAAGAAGAGCAAAGATGAGGCCATTAGAGAGGGCCAAGGTGTATAGGATGGCTTCCCGTTATTGTTTGGGGGTTTGCCTAAAGCTCGTATATTCGACCCTTTAGGGTCGCCTTGGCATACTACCGAGGTGTTACCCACACACGCCTGGTTTCGAGCCTATCCACACACGGATGCACTAGGGACCCGTACTCCAACTTCACGGCCACATCTTTGCGCCTCATGACCATAGTATGTGCGACGACCTGACGGGGCCCGCTTTGCCACGGGCGGCCCCGCAGTTGCGAACCCATAAGCTTTCTCGCTCGAGAACTTCATAAAATTTGCAAAGGTGCAGCGACAGCAGATAAGCAGTCCAAAGTTATAGTTAGGCAGCTGGATGAGTTTGTAAATCAGAGGGTTGCGGCTACCATAGTGCCACTGAGGCAGGCCACGTCTGCTCGCTTGGATAACTTTGAGACGTGGCTCGCAGCTTTGGAGTTGTCTCAGCCGAGTAATTCTACGATGCATTGTGGGTTGAGTTGGAGCAGCTGAAGGCTATAATACTGATTTTGCAAGCTCATGATTCGAGTGTAAGGATGATGCCACCTTTCTCGAGGACTACGGTGAAGGAGTACGCGCTTCCCGGTGGTGCATTTTCGATGTTCGGGGAGCGCCCACCGCCGCTCCGGTAGTTAGTGTTCGAGCAAGAAGAGAGTGATGGAGGATGATGATGAGCAGAGGATGAGTTCGCAGAGGGGACTCACCAGAGGTCCAGTATAAGGAGCGCAGATGGTGGGGGCCGTCGGTGAACCTTTTCGTGTTGAACCTCTCTCGTAGGACTGCGGGAGCCATCTCAGGTAGTGCTCCAACTGGAGAGACCTTGCCACCGACCCTCCCTATTCCAGAGCCAGTGCCTACTGGCACTACTGTTGCAACTATTACTACTGATACTGCTATGCCATCTAATGCCTCGCAGGCCGTTGAGCAGCGAGATGAATGTTACGCATGAGCGCTACGTGTATTTCCGCTCCCGCTTGATTTACTTTCATCATTGGAGCCGATGCATTTTTCACCGGGGGTGGGAGTATTTGATTTTTGTGTAGTGTATATATGTGTCTAGGACCCCCTCGACTTTTCTTTGCCATGTGTTATTTTCCCAAAAGGTTTATTTTATATTGAACCTAGCATGTTTAGGATGTTGCTTAAGATTGGATAGAGTAGTTTTGACTTATTTGGTAGTGTTCTGAAACTTATGGCATGTGTGTGGTTTTGTTGGAAATTGTGGACCCCTAGAAAATTTTGAAAAATGCTACTTAGAAATAGCTACTGATTGACGTGATGGATTCTTTGTATGATATTATGATTATTAGGGTATTGTGTGTGATGAATGATTGCTTAGGAGGTCACAGTTGTAAAAATAATTGTCCTTATGCCAATGTATGGGTGAGTTGTTAGTTGTGTTCAGTCTATACATGTGTAATCTAGAACTTGCCGATTAGTCATGTTTGAATTCGACAGTTGGTTTGGTTGTGAGATGATCTTAGCCTTTTTTTGTATAAATAGTCACTTTGCCTAAATAAGCCTGACCATATGATGTAAATATCCCTAGTTTTCCCTTTTTGAGCCTTGGACCTTTTTCTTGGCTAGCCGTTAACAAACCCGTACCATTTGTGAAAGTATTCCAGCTTCGCACTCATTCCCTCTTCGATACTACGAGATAAAAGAGGCTAAAAGCCTAAGTTGGGGGTGGAATAAGTGCGGAGTAGAGGTTGAAATCCTATGTCGAGGTTGGTGTATGTTGTGTTAGTTGAAACTCGATGTGGTGGTTGTACATATCTAAAAAACAGAAAAAAGAAAAAATGAAAGAAGAAAATCATAAAATTGTAACTCAAAAATAAGTTTAAATTTGATTAGAAATAAACTGCATCGAGGTCGAAGATTTGAAAAAAAAAAAACAAAGGGAGAAAAGAAGAGGTGAATAAAGGTGAAGAAAGAAATGTAGTGTTCAAGGAGGGTGAGTCACTAATACCCAAAAAGTATCCTACCCGTCCCTAAGCCTACATTACAAGCCGAAACAAGTCCTAACGTGATCACAACTGAACAAACCAAGGATGAAAGCATAGAAAATAAGGGCAAGCCTATGGTATTTGCATGTGCAGATATGAAATTCTTTGTGAGAGTGAGTGTCTTCTCTTCTCTTTAGTCTTTTGTCGCTTTTTCATTGTATATATGTGTGTGGGATATTCTTTGGTCTATGTGAGGGCATAAGGAGTGAAATTTGTGCAAAAGAAAGTGACCGCTTAAAGTGACGTTTGTGTGCATCATGATATGTTCGATAATGTAATGTCATAAATTGAAGCTTCATTGTGAGTCTGTCACGACCCAACTGAAGGGCCGTGACGGGCACCCGAAACTACCCTACCGGACACCTATTAACATACTCTCATAATCACATCTAGATGAGCCACATGGCTAACTCATAATCACTCTGAGAACCAAAAGACACAAGTTCCATCGACATAGGCACATATATATAAATATCATTAACTATGCCCATATGTACAAGCCGACAAGGCTACCAAGATGATATACAAAATATGAACCAACAAGGCTATGGGATATCTAGCTTTATACATCTATCTACGAGCCTCTACATGGAGTATATAAAATCATAAAAATGGGACAGGACCCCGCCATGAACATATATGTACACAAAAAGAATAATACCAACCACGCTAAGCTACGATCAAAGGAAATCGCTATGTCTAAATCACCGACAGAAGCGGGGCTAAAGGTCTTGTCGTCTCCTCGTGTACAATGGGCATGAAAACAATGTCCGCAAATAAAAGGACGTCCGTACGAATAATGTACTGAGTATGTAAGGAATGAATAGTAACATGATGAAAGCATGGAGATATCAAAGAATAAGAGAACAATTATACCTCTTAATACGATTGTCAAGTGTACTTAACCTTTCTCTAAGGGAAATGTTTTATACATATGTTATATCCCGTACTTTTGCATATTCGGGAAATTTGAAAATAATTGTGACTTGTAAGAATGAGGCAATATTTTGATTTTGGTCAATATGTATGTTGTTGTTCTCGAAAAATATGAATGTGAAATATTGAGGAAGGCCAAGGGCAAAATTAGAATTTTGGAAATTAGTTTTGGGAATTACAAATGAGAGCTACAATCAATTGGGCCAAAGGAACAAAGGAAGAAAAGATGGCCCAAAATGGTAGGAGTGGCCGACATGGCTAGCCCAAGTTCAAGTAAATTCATCCATGTGATGAATTAATAAAAGCGGACCATTAAGTTGTCAAAAATACATAGAAGTTTCAAGAAAATAAGAGAAGAGAATAACAAAAGAAAGTTAAGAGCAAAAGAGCATAGGCATCTCTCCGGCCATAGCTCCAAATTTTTTTGTCCCTCAAAATCTTGTTCCAAAAATTCTTTTCTTGTTGTATTCTCACTAATTCAAGGGGCCTCTACAACTTAAAGGGAAATTGTTTTGGGGAAAATTGAGCACTTG
>NW_026720299.1:0-22572 GCF_029784015.1 Lycium ferocissimum
AGACTAACCCCTTTCAAAATTTTCCCAAAAAAAAAAACCAACAACAACATCAAAAAACCCGAGAACACAATATGGCCTATTTGGTCATCTTTTCAACATAATGTCATAACTTCCGTTTCAAAAACTTCATATTTCCAATTCAATCTCAACATATTAATCCGGATCATTACAATTCCATTTAGAACATATCATATCACTTCTACAATACATATATACAAGATATTCACAAAATATACAAAACACGCAAACTTCCCACCAAACCACAATTTATCCAATTCTTCGATTTTCAACATCTAGTTCATAACATTTCCTTCGTCCAAATTCATCAACCTTGATCATATTTCACACCTTAAATATTTTATCCCCATTATTCCATAAATTCATACTAAATCAACATAAACTTCCACATTCCATTTTCATGCAATCTTACTTTATTTTTCTACACCTACGGTACAAGAATCATAACTACACAACACGTTAAACAAAATAAATTCATCACTTTATTCCATTGCCTAACCTACACGGCCACGTACAAGATTTCACTTCAACGAGTTTTCTTTCCGTCTTTCCTTTCCAATGCAATTTAGCGATATCCATAATCATAATACAACACAAATTTCAACATAACCACGCCACACACTAAAGCATCCACACGGCCACAAGCACGCATGCATACCTGACTTTACAACCTTCCGTATTTCCAAGTATTCTACTTGTCCACATATACTACGACACAAACCAACCTTCATAACATACAAAGAAAGGATGAATTCTTACCTTGTTCTTCAAGCTTCTTCCTTCTCAAGTTGTCCAAACGCCAAAACCAAAGCTTATTCTTCCAAACCAATTGCACTAGGTTGTTAAGGGACCTTGAATTGATATGGAAATCACAAGAAAACAATTTTGGAATCAAGCTTGAAAGATTTGGAATTTCTTTTCTCCTCTTGTTCTTGGTTCGGCCGAAGGCCTCTTTGGCTTAAGCTCTCAATTTTTTTTTGTTTCATGAATTTTCTAGACAAGTCTTGCATATATAAGATAATTGAGGCACATGACCAACACATGCCCATTTAATGGATTTGGGCCAAACATGGCCGGTTGGCCTCCTTGTTTTGGGCCTTGCTTCCTATTTTTTTGAGCCCAAATCTTCGCCAGAATCACATTTTGCAATTTCCGAAATAAATTTCCAAAATTCCAATTTTGCCCTTAGGCCTTCTCCAATATTCTAGCATCCATACTTCCATAACCAACATACACGTACTAAGAGAAATCCAAACTTGACCTCATTCCTTGCGAGTCGAGGTTACTTCCAAATTTTCGGATACGCAAAAATGCGGATGTAACACCTAGGCCCGACCGAACCTCTGCTCGCTGCAGACTGATGCCCGAAATCTGGGCGGCCCCGGACGGACCCGCGTCATCGAAACGCTGCCCCGTGGCGGTTGTGCACTCGGCCGGACGGAGGGGGAAACCTCGGGGCTGGCTGCGGCCATCCGCGCTGGGGAGTCTCGGAAGAAATACCAGAGATGCGGCCGCGCACCGGGGCGCCTCCTATCATACTCTGCACGGTGAGACTGGTCCTCCCATGTGGGGTCCTCCGCCACTGTGCATAGGCCTGTGACGGGCGGTATCCATGCAGGTACGTGCGCACGCACATACGGCAATCAACCAAATAAGGGTCCGGCCCATCACGTGCGGTGCGTAGGTCCTCGAAAGTATCGACCGCGATCGTCGTGCCCATATCGGAGCCAAAGTCCAAAACTCCAAATTATACTCTCGGATGCGCTCACCGCGTTTATCTCGTAAAACCGATCGACTCTCGCCGCCGCGGCTGGGGTGGTAAGAAGTGGCGGAGGAAGGCAGCCAAAACTCGTCCCACGTGGCCGGGGAGCACTCTCCCCCGGACGTGCCCCCAAGACTCATACCAATGAAGGGCAACATCTCAGCCGCGTGCGCAAACGACGGACTCGGTCGGCGAAGCCGGACTCAATCCAACGAGCGCCGCATCTCGCCGAATAAAATCATGTGGGTCCTCGTCCCAAGCGAGACCCGAAAAACTGCGGGGGACCACACGTCAGAAAATCGCGGACCCTCAGGCTATCACGCCTGTCATCATCGTCACCTCTCTCGTCCCGTCGCGAACTGTCCACCACTATCGTCGTCACGGTGGGCCACCGCCGCCCTCAATGTCCTCGTCCTCTCGCTCCGGCCGGGGAGCGGCGCGAGGCTGGCCGAGGGGCTGCTCCGCCTCGTCCCCAGTGGCGGGTGTGGCGAACCCCTCCGACCGAAGTACAATGGCCGGCGTGGTGCGAGCGAGCCGGAGTAGCTATCGGTATCCGGATAGTCTCTCCCTCCTTCTCGCTTTGCCCTTACGTGCGCCCGCTCGCCTTAACCGGAGGCATGGGCGAAAAACATAACAGATCGTCGAAGGGAAAACATCCTAATAACACGGCTAACGCACGATCTAAGAGTCGAAGAAAGGGTAACATAACATCTAGATGTCCTATAGCCTCACTTGTTTATAGATGCGGGGCCCAACACACCGATAAACAAGACTCTCTTGGACACGGCTGCGGACATTCGAGAACCGACCGCTACGATACCACTTTTGTCACGACCCAACCCCGTAGGCCGTGACTAGCGCCCGAATCGGGCACCGTACGTACCAAAAGTCACAAATACTAACTCAGACATTTAGAAAAAATTTGGGCAGAGTTTCCTCTGTTTTTCTTACTAACCAAAATTTACCTGCACAACGAAAAATACCAACAGAGGCCACACAGGGCCAATATAGCCATATACATATATATAGGCAAGCCGACGGGCGCGCGGTAAATAAACCGCCCGAACATACCATACGTGCATATAAACGTACGTACATAACCACACCCACGGATATGTCTACGGGCCTCTAACATACGAACGAGAATCGAGAAAGACGGGACGGGGCCCCCGCCGTACCCAAATAGTCATATATATACGGGACATATAAACAACGAGAAAATATATACCAAAAATATCGACTCCGGATCAAGGAGCTCCTTATGACAGTTGAAGTCCTATATACCGGTGGCGGATCCTTTGTGCGTGCGTGCCCCCGTGGGCATGTAACACGACCCCGAGAAGCAAGGGGGTCGGTACGAAGTGTATGGTATGTAAAGCGAAACATAACATACATAATTAAAATACCCGAGAATCGGATATGTAAATCGTAACGAGACGGAAATACGAAATAAAGCGAACGGGTCGGATTCGTAGCGGAGTCGGCGGACTGAGCGTACGAGAGAATCATAGCGAGAATCGGACTTACGAAAGGTACGGACGGATTCTCGACGGATGACGGATCTCAAATGTATAGCGAACGAGAATCGGAATACGGGTCGGACGTACGGAAATGTGACTCTCGAATCGAGTCCAAATCGGATTTCCCGAAGTGTGACGGACGAGTCATATTCCAAATCGGACATACGGAAACTGTAACAGAACGAGAATCATGCATGCGAGTCATAATAACATACGAACGTACATATCAAATATCGGATCATAATCAAATACGAATGAGATCCGTACTTTATTAAGGGACGCGCGAGTATGGAGCCGACCTCGTGGTACGGGACGCGGTGGACGAACGAGAATCGGATCAAATGCCATCTGAGCGCCATGCCCATAATGTCCATAATCGGATCTTATCGGATCATATCGGATACGAACGGATCCGTAGCACAATCAGGGACGGGAGTGAGCAATGCGGTGAGGTGCACGAATCACGAAGAACTGGCAAGCAGTGAGAAGCTGTGGAGACGCTCCACAAGCAGATCCACGAGAGCCCGCCGCCTGGACGGGCAAACGGACTTCCCGACAATGAGCGAGACGGTTGAAGCGGATCCGATAAAATCATCCCGGATTATACGGGCGCAGAGCGTCCTGAGAATCGTTCTAGATATCGGACTAATATCAGAATTCCCGAGATAGGGTCATAATACTCGTTGGTTAACGGAGACGGAAACATAATCAAGGGTTACTTTTGAAAAACGGACGGAAACGAATCGATTCGACCCATACCGGGAGCATCGGGGTTTTGTGGGCCCACCTCGGACCCGACCCTAGTACAATACATAAATTATGGATAATAACCCTTAGGAGTCGTTCATAATCATCTTAAAGTATTTCGACTCCATTTATGGAAGTTGCGTACTTATAGGTCAATCTAGAGGAAATTGGTTCAATCTTCTTGAATGATTTGGCGCTATTTTCAATCTCGAATTAGAAGCGAAGTACAATCAATGCTCGTTTTCAAGCACGATAGGCTCGAGAACATGCCAAAGAATAAAGGGCAAGGCTTTACATACCTCAATTACGCCTTAAGCTCGCTTGGCTTCACTTCAATCTCGTCGAAATGCGCAAATGGTCACTTTCTTACCGATTCTTACTATTCATGAAGGCTAACATTTCAACTTTGGGGTTATGCTTGGCTACGAAATTTCGCGCACTTCCCCTTTATGAATCCAACACCCGAGACGTAGCTCGGCTTAGTATATCAACAACAACAACCCAACAATCCAACAACAACAACAAGTATTACAAAATACGCAATATGGCACAATTAGCCATTTTTTTCAACATAACACAATAATTTCAATTCTAACTTCACACTTTCAATCCAACATTGATATTTTCATATTCATCAACCCAACAAGATTATTTCGGAAACATTCCATAACATATTACAAAATATTTACAAAATATACAAAATTTCCACCAACTTCATAATCCATTCAAAACCTCCAAATTTCAACATAAATATTCCCAACATATTTTTATCCTTCAATTCCATTTTCAACAACTACCATACACATCCTACAACTTCATTCTTCTCAATTACATAATCTATAATAAAGTCATATACTTTCCGACAACAACTTAGCGACCAATTTTTCATATTAACTTAAACCATTATTCTTCCATCTTAAATCACAAGACTTCAACAACACAATTGACATACTAAATAACTTAATTCAATTTCATTTCATACCAACACCACACACGGCCACACACCAAAATTCTCAACACACAATTTCTTCTTACTTCTCATTTATTTCATAAAACCACAACAACATAATTAACATACTAACAAGTTCAACAATTATTCCTTCATACCTACAACACGACGACACACACAAACACACCCCATGCATGCAATACTTCCATAATTCCCATATACTCTACATATACTACATGTTATAGCCCGTACTTCGTACGTGCGGACGTTGGGAGAAGTTAAGGACAAGACTATGTTCTAAAATTATTTTAATGCATTAGAAGGTTATGAGCATTATTTACGGACGTTGGTAGTATGGAAATAATGAGAAAGGTTAAGGGTAAAAAGGAAAATTCGGAAAAGGGTTCATGGAAAATATTGCGGAGGACTAAGGGTAAAATGGTAATTTCACAAAAGTTTAAGAAAATTCAAGGAAAGGCCATGTGGCCGTGTAGTATGTGTGGTGTGTGTGCCACATTTTAATTAATAAGGGTAATTGTGCATGTGCATGGATGAAGCTTGTAAGAGAAGACAATTGGTCTTCTTAATTAATTTTCAAGAAAAGTGAGGAAAATTCAAGAAAAAGAGAAGAAAAACTCTAGGAGAAGAAAGAAAGGGAGGCATGTGGTCATTCTATATTAAGTGAGGGGCAAATTGTAGATGATGAAAAATACATGGGACCAAAGCTTGCACAAGAAGACACTTAGTCTTCTTTGAAACTTTGAGAAATTTGAAGAAAAAAGAAAGAAAATTCTAGAAAGGAAAGAAAGGGGACATGTGACCAAAATTGAGGGCTTAATTATAAATATATAAAAGTGGTGGAAGACATGTATATATATATGATAAGTCATCTTTTTAATTGAAGAAATTGGAGAAAGAAAAAAAAAAGAAGAAGAAGAGGGAGACATAGTAGTTCGGCCATGGCTCCAAAAATGGGAGCCATGGAAGATGATCAAAATAAATTATTTCCTCCTAATTTTCCTATCAAATGGAAGGTCCTCTACAACATGGAGTGGTTGTTGGAGCAATTCAATCTTTTAGTTGTGCAATATATGCCCTAGCCGAATGAAAAAAATCAAGTAGAAGAAGGTATGTATTTGATCTTCTTCATATGTTTTGGATGATTTACGCATGTTGGAGTGTAAAAAAAAAAAAAAAAAAAAAAAATAAATAAATGAAGTTCATGAAAGAATGATGTTGATGTTGGGCCGTGCATGTGTGACTTGGTGTAGAGAAAATAGATTAATTTTATGTAATGTGTTGGTTGTTGTTCTAATGTGTAGAAGTGGATGGAAAGTCATGAAAGCATGCATGTAGTTGTGGTGGCCGAATGGAGTAGTGTAGTATATAAGTGATGAGCTAATTTCCTTTAATAATTATTGTCGTTATAGATTCTACAATGTAAAATAAGAATTTAATGGTTGAAGGATCGAAAGTTAGGTTGTGTGGTGATTGAATTGAAAGAGAGAAATATGTTGTTGTTGGAGTGCATGGAGATGGATGAAAATGCATGAGAATATGTAAGTTGTTGTAACCAAATAGTAGGTGATTTAGTAAGTTATGGTAAATTGATGTAAATTGATATTCTAGTTTTTTGTCGTTATGGATCGTGCAATGTGAAATGAAGGTTGTTGTCAAGTTAATGCATATGAATGACAAGGAAATGTATGGTTGTGGTTGAAGTTGTAGGATTCGGATAAAATAGTGTGTTGATTAAGTGTTGGAAAATCATGTGAATTGAATTGAATTGAATTGAATTGAATTGAATATTGAAGTGTTGCTAGAATAATTATGGTATTGTTGTTAGTTTGGCCGGGTTGAATTCCCGGGATTGTTGTTGATTGAAATCGACCAAGATAGACTTGGTGGCATGGTATAATTACAGGGGAAATGCTGCCGAAATTTCGGTAGCCAATCTTCATTCAAGAATCCGAGTTAAAATGCACTAATCAAGTTTTGGTAAACATGACCAATTTGTAGAATTTGGCGGATTTGGAACGCGAATTTGGAGTAGCATAAGGAGCGGAAAAAGGTATGTAAGGTCTCACTTTCCTTCTTTGGCATGTCTTAGACATAATAGGCTTGAATACGTGTCTCGGGGACAATCCCTTTCCTAGAAAACCGAGATTGAAATTAGTTACTATTCATTCAGTAGAATTGAACTAGAAATTGTGTGGAATGTTGAAAAAGCTCCCTAAACACCCAGAACTTGCATGGATGACACCGTGGCTACCTTAAAACCCTCATAAGTAATGTCACGAAATGTATTATACGTAAAGCATGTACACCACCTCATTTGATCCGAGGTGGGCCCACTGTTCCCGAATTCCCTCTTATTGTTCCATTAGGCTTACTTCCGTACTATAGTTAATGAAAGTTCTTGGTTATCATCCCGACTGCCAAACAATAGTTATTTTAACTAAACTCTTGACCCCAATGCATGATTTGCCTTACTAAAAGTTTACAAATGTTTTCCAAAATATTCATTTTTCTTCGAAAACCAAGTCTTACAATATAGAAAGTCTTAATGACTAAAACGACGACTATGGCTTTATGATAATAATAATGATGCCAGATACGAGAAGAAGTATATGAAACGATGCCCTACGATCCTATTCCATGTTTTTCTTTTATGATGTTATTCTCCATTGTTAGTCTCGCATTAAATTAAATTGTTCCTTCAAGGTGAGGCGCCACGAAGCCGATGGTGGGGCCAACCAAATGGTGGGGCAAACCCAATGGTGGGGCAAACCCAGTGGTGGGGCAAACCCAATGATGGGACGAAATTCCACATTGGTTTAGGCTAATCCCGCACTGGTCTAGGCTAATCCCGCATTGGTTTAGGCAAATCCCGCATGGGTTCAGGCAATTCCCATATCGGCTAATGTTGTCCCAGACGCGGGCTAATGATGTTATGTGATGCAAGCGAGGTTATGAATGTATGTATAAAGATAAAACGGAGCGTGCAAAATTCCGCCTCGAGAGGCAAGCAGATACAGTCAGATCCTTTTCCTCTTATTTCCCGTGTTTTCTCATTATATGCTATCCATGTCCTGTCTATTTAATTATGTTATCATTTATGCCTTACATACTCAGTACATTGCTCGTACTGACCCCTCTTCTTCGGGGGCTGCGTCCATGCCGCGGTACACCCGGCACGGATAGAAGCCGGGATAGAAGATGTTCCGGCGAAGTTGGCAAACTCCATTTGTTCGAGTGTCGCCAAGTCGCCGTGCTATGCTCGGATGTCTTGTTTGAAGTTAGAGACTTTGCGACGAGTCGTGGGTTTCGGGGAGTCAGATGTATTATGATATACGTTTTGTACAGTTACATACTTTACTTGATTTAAAAGCAACGAAAGAATGTTTCAGTAATCTTACTATGTATGCTTGATTTAGAGGTTGTTCGAAAAAAAAAAATTACGTAGTAAGAGTCAGCGGGTTCGCTCGGCTCCGGTTACGGGGTCGGGTGCCCATCACACCCTGATCAAGATTAGGGTGTGACAAAGTGGTATCGAGCGGGTCGGTCCAAGGGTTGTCGGCAGTCGTGTCAGGTGAGTCCTGTTTATGGGTGTGAAGCCGGCCACACTTATAAACAGGAGGCTGCGGGGCATCTAGGAAATGTTGACCTTCTTTCTGTCATTAGATCGTGCGATAGAGCCAAGTCATAGGAGAAAGAAATTCCTTATATAAGCTTCGTATACGGCGGAAGAGGCTGGAAAAAAAGAAATACCGCGCCTAGGCAAAAAGTGAGATGTGTTGGTTTGGAAAGGTTCTGGGTTTGGCGTGGCGACGAAGGTGTGATCGCTACCATCGCGAATCTGGAAGTCCAGGACAGGAGGTAGTTATGCACGCGAACGAAAAGTGAACGCTGGGGGTCGAAAAGGGCAAAATAGTAATTATAAAGAAAAGGACGTGGTACGAAGGTGCCTCGGAAGTCGTAAGACTTCGATTTGCCCCAGAGCATGTAATAAAGGTCATGTGAGGAAGCGGACGCGAAAATATCAGCATTAAGGCATCGAATTCCAGCAGAAGTTTCGAGGTTAAGCGTGCTCAGGTGGGAGCAATTTCAGGATGGGTGACCCCCTGGGAAGTTGGCAAGGAATTCTAAAGATTGAGGCATAAGAGACAGATGAAAGCTAGGGTAGTCTAAGGAAAAATTAGAGTATACGGGATGGTTGAAGACCATAGGAAGACTCGTAAGGTGAGACGGACTACCTCGGTGAAGGGACAGAAGGTGCGACACAGCTCAAGAATTATGATAGGCTTGAGCAGCATTTGGGCGTACTTTGTGGGGTAGCCGATAATAATTATGTACGTATATATGTGAGGATGTAGGATAGTTCAAAATGATTGTATAGGTGAATTTGAGTCCCGATGCAAGACTTCGTGGCAAGGAGTGAGTTAATGGAAAATAAGGAGGCCGAAGGGTACGGAAGGGCCAACAATACAAGGAATCGCAGAGAAAGAAAAGTAAGAAAAGCTAGTAAGGGGAAACATATGGAGTCTAAGGACCGATTCCAGTGAGTAGGGCCAAAGGAATAGTTCCTAAGTTTAGAACCCATATGAAGACATAACAAGAGAAGGAAGGTACTCGAAGGCGGTTAGCATATAAGGAGCCCCAAAAAGGGGGGGAGAACACATTATATTGGACTTAAAGAGGAATCACAACACAGTCCAAAAAGGAACCCCATGGAAGTACGAGGGATACTTCGACAGATTGGCGAAAGGAAATTCATGACACGGATTAAGAATTTATGTAAAGACCGAGCAGTTCGATTATAAGGAGAATAGGGTAGAGGATAAGAGACGGGCATAAGAGAAAGAAAACTATAAAAGGAACCCCCCAGAAGTATTATGACACCCTATGAGGTCAGTTGAACATTCGAGGACGAATGTTTTAAAGGGGGGGAGGATGTTATAGCCCGTACTTCGTACGTGCGGACGTTGGGAGAAGTTAAGGACAAGACTATGTTCTAAAATTATTTTAATGCATTAGAAGGTTATGAGCATTATTTACGGACGTTGGTAGTATGGAAATAATGAGAAAGGTTAAGGGTAAAAATTCGAAAAGGGTTCATGGAAAATATTGTGAGGACTAAGGGTAAAATGGTAATTTCACAAAGTTTAAGAAAATTCAAGGAAAGGCCATGTGGCCGTGTAGTATGTGTGGTGTGTGTGCCACATTTTAATTAATAAGGGTAATTGTGCATGTGCATGGATGAAGAAGAGAAGACAATTGGTCTTCTTAATTAATTTTCAAGAAAAGTGAGGAAAATTCAAGAAAAAAGAGAAGAAAAACTCTAGGAGAAGAAAGAAAGGAGGCATGTGGTCATTCTATATTAAGTGAGGGGCAAATTGTAGATGATGAAAAATACATGGGACCAAAGCTTGCACAAGAAGACACTTAGTCTTCTTTGAAACTTTGAGAAATTTGAAGAAAAAAGAAGAAAATTCTAGAAAGGAAAGAAAGGGGACATGTGACCAAAATTGAGGGGCTTAATTATAAATATATAAAAGTGGTGGAAGACATGTATATATATATGATAAGTCATCTTTTTAATTGAAGAAATTGGAGAAAGAAAAAAAAAAAGAAGAAGAAGAGGGGGAGACATAGTAGTTCGGCCATGGCTCCAAAAATGGGAGCCATGGAAGATGATCAAAATAAATTATTTCCTCCTAGTTTTCCTATCAAATGGAAGGTCCTCTACAACATGGAGTGGTTGTTGGAGCAATTCAATCTTTAGTTGTGCAATATATGCCCCTAGCCGAATTAAAAATCAAGTAGAAGAAGGTATGTATTTGATCTTCTCTTCATATGTTTTGGATGATTTACGCATGTTGGAGTGTAAAAAAAAAAAAAATAAAAAAAAAAAAAAATAAATGAAGTTCATGAAAGAATGATGTTGATGTTGGGCCGTGCATGTGTGACTTGGTGTAGAGAAAATAGATTAATTTTATGTAATGTGTTGGTTGTTGTTCTAATGTGTAGAAGTGGATGGAAAGTCATGAAAGCATGCATGTAGTTGTGGTGGCCGAATGGAGTAGTGTAGTATATAAGTGATGAGCTAATTTCCTTTAATAATTATTGTCGTTATAGATTCTACAATGTAAAATAAGAATTTAATGGTTGAAGGATCGAAAGTTAGGTTGTGGTGATTGAATTGAAAGAGAAATATGTTGTTGTTGGAGTGCATGGAGATGGATGAAAATGCATGAGAATATGTAAGAAGTTGTTGTAACCAAATAGTAGGTGATTTAGTAAGTTATGGTAAATTGATGTAAATTGATATTCTAGTTCACGTCGTTATGGATCGTGCAATGTGAAATGAAGGTTGTTGTCAAGTTAATGCATATGAATGACAAGGAAATGTATGGTTGTGGTTGAAGTTGTGGATTCGGATAAAATAGTGTGTTGATTAAGTGTTGGAAAATCATGTGAATTGAATTGAATTGAATTGAATTGAATTGAATATTGAAGTGTTGCTAGAATAATTATGGTATTGTTGTTAGTTTGGCCGGGTTGAATTCCCGGGATTGTTGTTGATTGAAATCGACCAAGATAGACTTGGTGGCATGGTATAATTACGGGGGAAATCGCCGAAATTTCGGTAGCCAATCTTCATTCAAGAATCGAGTTAAAATGCACTAATCAAGTTTTGGTAAACATGACCAATTTGTAGAATTCATGGATTTGGAACGCGAATTTGGAGTAGCATAAGGAGCGGAAAAGGTATGTAAGGTCTCACTTTCTTCTTTGGCATGTCTTAGACATAATAGGCTTGAATACGTGTCTCGGGACAATCCTTTCCTAGAAAACCGAGATTGAAATTAGTTACTATTCATTAGGTAGAATTGAACTAGAAATTGTGTGAAATGTTGAAAAAGTTTCCTAAACACCTAGAACTTGCATGGATGACACCCGGCTACCTTAAAACCCTCATAAGTAATGTCACGAAATGTATTATACGTAAAGCATGTACACCACCTCATTTGATCCGAGGTGGGCCCACCGTTCCCGAATTCCTCTTATTGTTCCATTAGGCTTACTTCCGTACTATAGTTAATGAAAGTTCTTGGTTATCATCCCGACTGCCAAACAATAGTTATTTTAACTAAACTCTTGACCCCAATGCATGATTTGCCTTACTAAAAGTTTACAAATGTTTTCCAAAATATTCATTTTTCTTCGAAAACCAAGTCTTACAATATAGAAAGTCTTAATGACTAAAACGACGACTATGGCTTTATGATAATAATAATGATGCCGTATACGAGAAGTATATATGAAACGATGCCCTACGATCCTATTCCATGTTTTCTTTTATGATGTTATTCTCCATTGTTAGTCTCGCATTAAATTAAATTGTTCCTTCAAGGTGAGGCGCCACGAAGCGATGGCGGGGCCAACCAAATGGTGGGGCAAACCCAATGGTGGGCAAACCCAGGGGGCAAACCCAATGATGGGACGAGATTCCACATTGGTTTAGGCTAATCCCGCATTGGTTTAGGCTAATCCCGCATTGGTTTAGGCTAATCCCGCATTGGTGCAGGCAAATCCCATATCGGTTAATGTTGTCCCGGACGCGGGCTAATGATACTATGTGATGCAAGCAGGTTATGAATGTATGTATAAAGATAAAACAGAGCGTGCAAAATTCCGCCTCGAGAGGCAAGCAGATACAGTCAGATCCTTTTCCTCTTATTTCCCATGTTTTCTCATTATATGCTATCCATGTCCGTCTATTTAATTATGTTATCATTTATGCCTTACATACTCAAGACATTGCTCGTGCGACCCTCTTCTTCGGGGTCGCGTCCATGCCGCGGTACACACCCACGGATAGAAGCCAGATAGAAGATGTTCCAATGGGTTAGCAAACTCCATTTGTTCTGGAGTGTCGCCAAGTCGCCGTGCTATGCTCGGATGTCTTGTTTGAAGTTAGAGACTTTGCAGCAGGTGAGTCGTGGGTTTCGGAGTCGATGTATTATGATATACGTTTTGTACGATTACATACTTTACTTTGATTTAAAAAAGCAACGAAAGAATGTTTCGCAATCTTACTATGTATGCTTGATTTAGAGGTTGTTCGAAAAAAAAAATTTACGTAGTAAGAGTCAGCGGGTTCGCTCGGCTCCGGTTACGGGGTCGGGTGCCCATCACACCCTGATCAAGATTAGGGTGTGACACTACAACACATACATAATTCCTTCAACATAAACACAAGAATTCTTACCTTTTCCAAAGAATCTCCCCTAGCCAACTTAAGCTCTTTCTTGCCAAACTAATTGCACCAAGTTGTAGAGGGCCTTGAACTTAGTATGAAACCACAAGAGAACAATTTTTGGAAACAAGATTGAAGGCCTAGAAAATTTTTCTTTTTTTTTTTTCCTCTTCTTCTCCAAACCCGAATTGCTCTCTTCTTTTTTTTCTTGCTTTTTCTTGTTTCTCTCTTGAATTCTCTAGATACTTAGGCCCCTTATATAATTAATCACATGCACAATTAATTAATTTCCATGGGCTTGGGTTTTTTTCTCTTGGCCGGTTGGGCCTATCCAATTTGGGCCTCACTTCCTTATTTTTTTTTCAAGCCCAATTCATCAAAATTCTTATTTTGTAATTCCGAAACAAATTTCCCGTAATTCCAATTTTGCCCCTTAGGCCTTCTCGTGTTTTCACATTCAAACTTCCATAACCGACCTACACTTACTAAGAAAAATTCAAACATGGCCTTCTTTCTCACAATTCACAATTATTTCGAATTTTCCGATTATGCAAAAAGACGGGATGTAACAGTAAGTAACCACACACATATCAGACACCATCACAGACTCAACCGAATGATCAAAACGAACCCTTTTTTTTGAAAATCCAAAATCATAGTCAAATCAAGTTTTCTCCCGAATCTTGCTCGGGACATTTCAAACCGAACTTCCGTAAAAAACCGTGGTTACGTATCAAAATCATGGGCATAAAACCCTTATTTCCAACTCGACAGATAAATAAATAATCATAGTGAAGAAAATATTAAATTTTCCAAAAAAATCCATAAAGGTAGCATAGGAAGGCCGCGGGCCCCACGGACGGGTGCCGACCCCCGCCCGAGCCCGACTACGAGGGGTAGGGGAGAGTGATGTCTTATGAACTTACATATTATGTTTTGGGGTGTTTCGAGGTCGTATGCAAAGTTACGGACGTTCGTAGTTTCAAAGTCGTTTTGGAACAAGTCTCTTTGAAAACAAGATTCTTTTGAAAATAGAACTCTTTTGAAACCTTAAAAGTTTAATTCTACAAAAGACATAAGGGTCATAACTCAACCGCGTTAAAGATACAAACATCAAGGAACTTATACGAATCGCTATACAATTTTTCAAACTCAACCATATCAAGAACATACAAAAACCACGTACCGACCATACTAAGGATGCCTACAAGACAAGCACATACGATTCACAAACCTACTTGAATTTTACGAATGGAATTACCCGAGGCACATATCATGTCATACCTTAGTTCCGTCTAAGACATGCCAAAAAGAAGAGAAGGTAAGCTTCACATACCGGCTTGCTTCCTAAGCTAATCCAACGTAAGTTCGTTTTCTCAAAAATCTACAACAACATCAATAGGCATCGAACATTAGTCCAAACGCTAAAGGATCCAATTCCAAACCATTACTCTTTCTACGAATTTGGGCAAAGCACTTCCCCTATAATCTTGGACGCCCCGAGAATTTAACTCGGCCAAATCTTCAACAACAATACCAACAACCATTCCAACGACATTAATAAGTAATTTCAAACGCATTCTAACACTAACAAGTCATTTCCACATACTTCGACAACATTCCAATTATATTCAACTTAACTACATATTTCCAAACTAATATCAACGATCGCATACTCAAATAACAATTCAACCCTTTCAAACGCGATTCAAAAACATTTCCAACAATCCACAAAATTATTCCAAACAACCCAACCTAAACATAAGGCAACCCGAAACCTTTCAAACCCAAAGGAATATCAACAACACATTTCTTCCTTTCAAATTCATCAACTATACCAACAATTCACACATTGACAACATTATCTTCCACAAATTCATGAAACTATATTAAAATTTCTTAATGTTCTAAATCAGCCCATCAACGATTACAACACCAACTTGGCACATTAAGCTCTCATTTACATCATTGCATTCATGACGACGACAACCAAAACACACTAAATAAAACTTGTTCTTCACTTTCTTTCCACACTACACATGCACGGCCCAACCTCAACTCCAACACCTTATAAGTTTCAATCATTTTCTACACATCACAACAACATACAAACAAGCTATATACAATTAGTTCACTATCTCCATACAACACACACAACACACGGCCACACACACACAACACACTAACATCCATATATTCATGAATTCCATCCTTTTCTACGTACCACAACATGCACACATCACCCATAAAACATGCAAGAAAGGATAGAACCTCACCTCTTCCACTTGCTTCCAACTCTCGGCTAAGCTTGTTCTTTGCAAAACGAGTGGTTCTCTTGTTCCATCAACTACTCCACGATAACAAGGACCTTCCAATTAGCATGAAAGCTTAGAGAAAACAATTTTTCATGGCAAATTTTTATGGGGCTAATGTTCGGCCACCCCCTCTCCTAGCCGTTCTCCTCCTTCTTTTTTTCTCTCATTCTCTCGAACTTTCTAGAGATAAAGTGAATGATGAAGATGACTTGATCATCTTTCTCTTTTCATATAATAGCTGTAACCATGTGGCCATGGCCCACTCCCCCACATGGCCGGCCACATGGCTAGGAAAATCATGAATTTTGGCCAATTTTTTCAAATAATGGCCAACTTTCCATAATTCATTTTTGGTCCCAAATTTTTCCAACTTTCATTCTCTAATTTTTTCCTTATTCCAATCTTACCCCTAACACTTCATATCCATAAAAGATGAATATGCATCTTATGCATTGAGACAAAATCAACAAAACCGGAAATTAAAAGTCTTGTCCATACCTCGTCGCAACCAACTTAGAATACTCCGACATACGAAGTACGGGGTGTAACAGCCGGGTTCCGTTTATGGAGTTATGCTGTGATATGGCTTATGATGTGTTGTGATGATGCGTTGCATTCGGGGTTGTACGGAGATTTGAAACCTTCTCGGTGTTATGCGTGTTATGGCGCCATCGACTAAAGCGGGCGACCATATTTCCGTGCCCTATGCATGCTTTGTATTTTGAAAATAAACCTTTGACATTTTGGAAATGTACTCACTTTTTCGGTATTGCTTCGAGTGTGACTCATATTTGTTTACCGTATCTTCTCGCTTGCATACTCGCACATATTTCGTACCGACCCCCTTTCTTCTGGGGTCGCTTTCATGCCCGCAGTGTACGCCCGCCCAGTTTGGTGATCCTTCGCCTTAGGATACCTATCCCCTCGTGTTGGAGTGCTCCTTTATTCCGGAGCCTACATCTTGGTATATACTCGTTCGTCATGTGTGTGTGTGTGTGTGTGTGTGTGCTCGGGGGGCACGGCGGGGCCCGTCCCGTCATATGATTCTCGTTGGTTTATTTAGAGGTACGTAGACGTATACGTGGGTTGTGTGCCTACCTTGTTCGCATAGGTTTGTATGCTATATGCTTTGGGCCAATGCGCCGTTTGATAGCCTTGTCGGCTTCGATATATATATATATATATGATTGAGTTTGAGATGCGTTTGAGACGGCGTTCGATATTTGTATACGCGCGCCTGTACCGTGTGTGATTCAGGTTTGATGAATGCGTTTGGGTGCCCAACTCGGGCACTAGTCACGGCCTACGGGGTTGGGTCGTGACAAATACACACCCTAACCCAACACCGGAAGCATCACAATATACAACATACCCATCTGGCCCTTTCTAGAAGTGTTAAGACCGGAGCCGAGGTCAACTCCGTTCTTCAACTCTTGGAAGCTACGCCGACAAGCATCATTCCACCGAAATTTAGCCGACTTCCGGGTTAGCTTCGTCAATGGGCCAAAATAGATGAAAAATCCCTCTACGAACCTTCTATAATAACCTCGCCAATCCCGAAAAAACTACGAACTTCTGTAGGCGTCGTAGGCCTTGGCCAAGTCTTCACAGTTTTTATTTTCTGAGTATCAACTCGAATGCCATCATATGAAATAACATGACCTAAGAATGTCATAGAATTCAGCCAAAACTCACACTTTGAAAATTTTGCATACAGTTCCCGAGTTCGAAGAACTCCAAGAACAATACGTAAATGGTCTGCATGTTCCGATTCTGTGCGAGAGTACACCAGAATATCATCAATACTATTACGAATAGATCGAAGAGAGGCCTGAATAGATTATTCATCAAATTCATGAACACTACCGGAGCATTAGTTAACCTAAATGACATCACCCGGAATTCATAACGTCCATATCTCGTTCTGAAAGCCGTTTTGGGAATATCTTCTTCTCTAACTCTCACTTGATGATAACCCACCTCAAGTCTATTTTGGAAAACCACTTGGCACTCGTAACCGATCAAATAGATCATCAATCCTTCGGGAGATGATATTTGTTCTTTATCGTCACCTTATTCAATCGCTTATAGTCGATGCACATTCGTTAGGAGCCATCTTTCTTTCTTACAAATAGGACAGGTGCTCCACATAGTGATGAACTGGGTCTAATGAACCCTTTCTCGAGCAAATCTTTCAACTGTGCCTTATGCTCTTTCAATTCCGCCGAAGCCATTTGGAGAGGAATAGAAATAGGCTTGGTATCCGGCAACGCATCAATAGCGAAATCAATTTCTCTTTCTGGAGGAAGACCTGGAAGTTCATCTAGGAATACATCTAGAAATTCATTCACTACCAGAACAGATTGGAAAGTTGGTGACTTTACTTCGGTGTCATGAACTCGGACTAAGTGATAAATATAGCCCTTAGCTATCATCTTTCTTACCTTAAGGTAGGAAATAAACCTACCTCTTGGAGATGCTGTATTACCTTTCCATTCAAGCACGGGCTCTCCCGAAAATTGAAATCGAACTACTTTCATCCGGCAATCAACATTAGCATAACATGAGGCCAACCAATCCATACCCATAATCACATCGAAATCTAACATTTCCGGCTTTCAACCGAATCGGTTCTAGTCCGGCGGTCACATATCACAATTACACAATTTTCGTATACTTGTCTAGCTATCACGGATCACCAACCGGGAGTAGACACCTCAAAAGGTTTAATTGGCTCGGTTTCACCCCAATGTGATCGGCAACATATGGAGTAATATAAAGATAGGGTAGAACCCGGGATATCATCAATGCATATACCTCATGGGAAAGTACGGATAATATACCTTTAGCCACATCCGGGGAGGACTAAAGATCCTATCGTCCGGCTAAAGCATACATACGGGGCTGAGTGGCACCTGAAGTAGATGCTCCCCCTCGGCCTCTACCTCAGCCTACTGGAATCTGAGAAGTCTGCCTTATCGGGCGCACTGAAGAAGAACCAGCCACTGATCCTGTGGGCTGGACCCCAACTCTACCACTCACCGACGGGTAATCTCGCATCAAGTGCCCCAATCGGCCACGGTGCATAGCAAGCATCCGAACCCCCGTGACAGCTGTCCGAATGCAATCTACCACACCGGTTGCATCGCGGCATCGGGGGTCTCCTCTGACTATAATCTCCCCCAAACTGAGAACTTGGGGCCCTCAAACTCTGACCCTGTCCTGAACGAAAGGAGCGATCAAATCTCCCACCCGCAATCGAGGAGGTGCACTAGTCATCGGCGGCCGAGTGAGTAGAATATGACCGCCTTGATCCCTCTCTTATAATCACTTCCCTCGCCCCACAGATCCGGCTTTGTTACTTTGCCCTCTATCAATATCGCGATCACCCCATGCGGAGGTTGTTGTCCTTCTAAACCCGGGGGCATGGGCTTGAATGCGGGAGATATCCATCCCGTCTTGCAACGAAGCCGTCAAACAATCCTTAAACAAATGTGGCCCTAAGCCACTCACAAATCTATGCACCCGATCTCCCATGTCGGCCACCATAGTCGGGGCATATCTAGCCAATGAATTAAATTGAAGGCTATACTCCCGGGCACTCATATTCCCTTGTTTCAAATTTAGGAATCTATCCGCTTTAGCTCGGCGGACCTCGGGTGGTAAGTAGTGGCGGATGAAGGCATCTATAAATTCTTGCCAATCGGGAGGAGGCGCATTCTCTTTTCTTGATGACACCAATTATTATACCATAAGACCGCCACATCCCGGAGTCTATATGATGCCAATTTCATAGATTCAGTTTCGGAGGCATGAATGATCTTATTGTCCTCAACATTTCATCAATAAAGCCTTGCGGATCTTCATCTCGGCTTTGACCGAAAAACTCTGTAGATTCAAACTCATAAAATCACGGCTCGGTACTAGCCGACCGATCACTTGGGCCCGCATTCTCGTCGTGCCGGGCGGCAACTAACCGCGTCAATAGATGAATAGCTTCGGTCACTTGTTGACCCGAAGTAGCCGGTGGATGAACCGGAGGCATAGAGCCGGAGCCGAGCCCCTTCTTGTTCTTCGAATAGGCGGGGTGGAAGAAGCATTAGACGGAGCCTCATTATGTGATTCACCCTCATCTACATTCATAGGCGGCTCTCTTTCTACATGCTTTTTCATCGTAGTCTTGCCCTTCTGGGCGGCTTTAGCTTTTCCCTTTGGCGGCATTTCTGAAACCATAGCACACTATTAGGGAGGATAAAATCTTATACACGGCTCTATCGCACGATCTCATAAGAAGAAAGATGGTCATTTTTCCTAAAGGCCCTGTAGCCTCCTGTTTATTAGCGTGGCGCCTAACAAATCATAAACAAGACTCTACTAGACACGGCTCGTAGATACTTCCTAGGACTAAACTGCTCTGATACCACTGTTGTCACGACTCGACTAGGGCCATGACGGGCACCCAGGGCTAACCACTGAGCACCTCTCATTTTACTACTCATCCTGCTTTCATTCATATTTCTTATGCTCATAATCATGGAAAACTATTTTCTTTTGAAACATATTCACTTTAAATACATGAGCCCTTCGGCTATCAAAATAATATATATATATATATATATATATATATATATATATATATATATATATATACACAATGAGAAACTTAGAGACCGTACATACTAGCGTATTAGACATGGGGACGAGACAGACCCCGTCATGCCCAAAACATGAATATATACATCAAAAGAATAAGTCAATGGCACCTCGAAATAACGGGGTGCTCTCAATCGCCTAATAACTCCTACGAGTCCGGATTACCTCCCCGTCTACCCGTGGGCATGAACACAACGTCCAAAGAAACGACGTCGATTTAACATTGTACTAAGTATGTAAGGCATAAACGATAATAATACATCAATGAAACGAGGAGGCATCAAATGAGGATAATCAGAATCGACCCGTGAATAATAAAAGAAATAATGCATGCCGACTTACTTTCATAATCATCATCATATCATGTATGCATATATGTATAAACTACCCACCACCATATAGGTAAGTGTGATAATCATTAGCATTATTTCGCATCTGTGCCTCCCGTGTCCGGTACCATCTTATGCCGCCCACTAGTGGTGTCCGCCCATGCCATCTAGACATGGTCTATGTCGCCCACCTTAGCGGTGTACGCCCCGGCCATATAGGCGCGGTGTAATGTCATCAAGATATACTCATCATAATATACTCATCATAATGCATGCATGGAAACTCAAGGTGTCACGACCCAACCCCGTAGGCCGTGACTAGTGCCCGAGCTGGACACTCGTATACATCTGTTAACTATAATCATCCACAACTAGCATAATAAAGAACTTATATATAAAAAGGCAGGACGTCGTCTCAAAACTGTCACATATATATACATATCACAGCAACCTGTCTCCTGAGGGGTTACAACTCTCAACAGGTAACATCGTACATAAGCCGGCGAGGCTATCATAACATGTGGGAACATCCCAACTATACACATGCAAGCCGACAAGGCCACACTACATACGGTATCCCAAAACATATATGCATACGCAAGCCGAGAAGGCTGCCACACGAATGGGAACGTCCCAAAACATAAGTCATATATACACAACTAAACAAAGTTAACTATGTCTGAGACCCACACATATGTCTACAGACCTCAAGAGTAACAAAGATCATATGACGGGACAGGCCCCGCCGCACTTCGGATAAACACATATATACAATAAGAGGACTGTACCAAAATCTAGGCTCCGGACAATGGAGCACTCAAGATAGCCGAATAGAAATCCCTAAGCCGGCGGATCACCGAAGCGAGTATCCGTAGGTTGCGGGCATCTAACGCGGCCCTTCGAAGTGGGGGCCGCACGGAATAGGTACCGAGCATGTAAAGAATAAAATACAAGAAATGTGATCATACTGAAATAAGGAGTATAGAAAACTAGTACAATAACCAGAAAACCACAAGACTTGCCTTTGAAACAAGAATCATGCGTTTCAATATCATACCCAACTCGTTATGGGACTTAGTGACATAATTAGATAATCATCCTGTACATATGCATATATAACGTGTCCCGGCCCTCTAGTGAGGGACTCGGTAAATAGAATCATCACATGCCATCCTAGCCGCCGTCCCCGTATCATCATATCATCATGTCATCATATCATATATATATATACATATAACGTGTCCCGGCCCTCTAGTGAGGGACTCGGTGAACAATGCAGTGGATCTGTGCACGAAAACGTGTCCCGGCCCGGACTCGGAAAGACATGTTAAGACTTGCACGGGTGGAGTAGTGAGCAACCATATGCAATTAAAACAATTTTCAAGACTCAATAGAATAATCACCACGAGCTATCATTTAAAAATTAGGACAATGATCATAGCAAATACTATTCGAATGTTACTCGGGACATTTCAACTAACCCTCGAATGCTATCATAAAATATATCAAAAGGACTTAGAAATCATATTCATATATAAATAAAGTATGAAACTGTTACGGCCCGTACTTTGTACGTTTCGATATTTCGAAGTCGCGCGGAAGCTAAGGACGAGACCATTTTCGTAAATCATTTTGTGTACGAGTTATTATAAATACAATCTATGACTATTATTGCATGGGAAATATTACGAAAAGGCCAAGGGTAAAAAGAGGAATTTGGTAAAAAACGGCCAATGAAAATAATGTGAAGGTTAGGGACAAAATGGTAATATTGGAGAAAAGTCGAGGGCAAAATGGTAAATTCAACCAAGCTTCATGAAAATTCCATAAAAAAGGCCATATTGGCCATGTGAAGGAAAAAAAAAAAGATGACAATTAAGTCATCTTTGTCAAGATTCAAGAAAATGCTAGAAAACAATAAAGGAAAGGAAAAAAAAATAAGAATTTCTGGCAGGGTACGTGCCCCTCATACGCAAGTGAGTTGGATATATATATTAAAAGAGAGAAGTATTATAT
>NW_026720300.1:0-8897 GCF_029784015.1 Lycium ferocissimum
ATTGTGGGTATATACCTACGACCCTTTGTTTGTGCTCATTATTTTGCTACACTTCCGGAGTGTAGATTTATTTTCGGGATGTTCGAGTCTCCGACCGTTTCGAGGCATTCGTCAAAGACGTCAGCGAGCGTTGCAACCTGCATTCTCCTTAGATTTCCGTTGTTCTCTATCCTTAAACAAGTCGTATCCAAATAGTCCGTTATCTATTCAAATTGTAAACTTCTTAGAAGTCTTTGTATGAGTCTGTGACCCGATTTTGGGAATTTCTTATAATAAAAGTATTTATTCCGCATGTTGTATCAAATTAAGGTAGTTATACGAGAATGGTTCGCCCGCCGGGGAGGGTTAGTGTGGGTGCCGCATGATCCATGATTTCGGTCGTGAAACGGATCTACAACAACGTCATTAGATACTAAACACGATTATAAGTACTTAGGAATTCAATCCCAACCTAGCACTTGATTTACAGAAATTTGGGCAGCATTTCCCCTATAAATTCAACAAACCCCGAGAATTCAACTCGGCCAAATCATCAACAACAATACCAACGACCATACTAACAACATCAATAATTGATTCAAAACGCATTCTAACGTTAGTAACTCTTTTCTACATAATTCGACAACATTCCATTTATATTCAAATCAACCACATATAACCAAGCCAACATCAATGCTCACACATTCAAGTGCTAATCCGAAACCATTCAAACACGACTCAAGAACACTTCAAACAATCCGCACAATACTCAAAACAACCCAACCAAAATACTACTCCACCCGAAACCTTCCATTTTCAATAGGGACAACAACAACACATTTCTTTCTTCCAAATTCATGAACTACACCGACAAACCACACGTTAACAACATTATCCTCATAAATACAAGAAACTATATTAAAATCACATTAGCTTCTAAAACAACCCTCAAACGATTACAACTTCAACTTGAATCATTAAATCTTCATTCCTACCATAGAATCCACAACAACAACAACCAAAAATACTAAGTAAAATTAGTTCATCATAATCTACCAAAAACGGCCCTGCCACAACCCAACTCACATGATTTCATGAATTTCATCCATTTCTACGCACTACAACATGCACAAACCATCCACAACACATGAAGAAGATTAAACCTTACCTTTTCCACTTAGTTCTTCAACTTGGCTAGGGTTGTGCCTTGCGAGAATGAATGGTTTGCTTGCTCCAACAACTACTCCACGTTAATAAGAACCTTCCAATTGGTTGAATTTCTAGAGAAAAAAATATTTTTTGATCAATTTTCCATGGACCATATTCGGCCGGCCTTGGTCGAATTGCTCTCTCTTTTTTTCTCCAAGCTTCCTCCCGAGTTTCCAAGTGAGAAGATGACTAATTGACTTGCTTTGTCATCTATTATGTACATATATAATTCATCCATGTGGAACATCCCCCCACACACGGGCTTGGATGAATTAAATTTGGCCAAGCCATGGGTGGGGGCCACTCATAAGCCACACGGCCAACTTGGCTTTGGTTCATGAAATAATTAACTTTTCATAATTCACTTTTAACCCCTAATTTTCCTTAATATTCCATACCAATAAAATTATAAGCAACTTGTGCCCCAAAACAAAATCGGAGGTTAAAAGTCTCTACCTCGTATTCCGGAATAGTCTTGTCCTTAACTTTTCACATTTAACTCGGAATGCCCCAATGTACAAAATACGGGATATAACATCCTCCCCCCCTTTAGAACATTCGTCCTCGAATGTTAAACTAGTCTTATCGGCCGTATAGGTAACTCGGGGGAGTTTCTCTTATAGCTGCCACAACTGTTTCTTTAACCTCTATTCCTCAAATCTTACAATACAACCCAAAGGCATAGGGCTACGGAAATTCTTACTCCCTTACGATTCTCTCATAACGCAAGTATACGTGTCTTCGATTTCCTTGTATTGGCAATCGTTTCGAGCTCTGGCTCCAAGCTAATAAATTTCTCCTTCTGGAGGATGAGAACGCCATAATCCCTTTCAAGTCCCATATGTCCTTCCCCCCTTTATTAAGGAGGTCCTCATACACCAATGATGATTTTTTTTTTTATATCCATCGTCCTCAGCACTTATCTTTCGAGAGTTAGAGATCTCTTAGCATCGTTGCACGGCCTAATCATTCTTTCCTTTACTTCTCATTCCTCGTCGTGGTCACTATCCTTTCATCCCACTTGTCGAAGTCTGTTCTTCAACCTCACACATTCCTCTTCTGCTCTATACTACCACACTTTATCCCTCTCACACGCCTACCCTCAAATTTTTATCCAAATAGTGTCGTGCTTTGCCCGTCGTCTCTCTTGGAGGCTTTACTCCCTCATGTTTCTTACTCTTTTCGCTTTTTCCCGACATTTTGGTCACTTTACCTTCCATCTATTCACTTACTTTCTTTTTCAAATATCATTGTATTAGAACTTCCCGAGCTTAACCTGTAATGAAAACAGCATCAGCTTGCTTTATAACATTTGTACCATTTTTTTTTCTTTTCACTTGAGCTTCGTTACCCTGTCCGATTATTGCCTTCCAATATGCCGCAACGTCGATTGCTGGGATACACCTACCCGCTGATATAGCCATGTATGGGATATCATATACATACGTATACATAATTGCCACCATCTTGCTTACAAAATACTTCCAAATGCTATTCAACTTACCATGCTTCTAAAGCTGTGATGCACGTTCTTTCTCTTCACTGGTTCAGTCTGCCTCGTCCTATGTGGCCTCTTAAGGTTCCTGCCCACTCTGTATACTCTGATTTCCCTTAGGTTACCCTAGCTTCTCATTTGCTTCCTATGTCTAAATTTATAAGACTTTCAGAACACTTCCCCGGGGGTCACCCATCCTAAAATTTCTCTCACTCCAGAACGCTTAACTTTGGAACTCCGATGAAATACGATGCTCTAATGCTAGTATGATAGCGTCCACCTCACCGCATGACCTTCTTTCATAAACTGGGATAAGTTGAAGCCTTAATAGATTTTCAAAACGTTCTCATAATACATCTTCCTCCGAAATAGAAAATTATCTACTTGTCCAATCAATAATTATCTAATACTTGTAGGCATTCCAAATTTCAGTCGAGATGGCACTTATATTTCAATGATAAGTGTCCAAAGTTCTCTTAAAATAGTATCTTTATCTCGACCTATACCATCTGCTTCTTTTGATAAAATTATATTGCACCATTTGTTCCTTAAGCCTACCGTCCTTGTCGCTTAAAGATTCCATTATTTTCGAGGTGGAGTCGTGTGCACGCGCTAGCACCCCTTATGCTTTATGCCTTTTCACCCTTCTTGTGTACCCAACACGCTCTAACTTACTCAAAACATACCAAGTTCGTCTCAATAACGGTCTTATCTTACCACCATGTCGTCGTACTACACCTTTAAGTTTATGTCTAGGTATTTCCCTTTCGGTTCCATATTTGTACTCATTTAATTACGTCTATCTTGGGTGCTTCCTTTAGTATCCCCTTACCATATTTCTCCAGTCTATGTCCATCCTTCTTTTCTGCGCACGAGGAATTTTATAATACCTCTATATCCTTCGGAAAATGCTACTCCTACATAATCCCTTTCTTCTTTCAAATCATATTGTCGATCCCTATTTGTTCTTATCATACAGATCATTTCTAGCACTCACTCTACCTCGTCGCTCGTCTTTCTATAGTTTGGTCTTTCCTGGGATTCCGTCAATCGATACTACTCGTGTTCTCAGCTACACATGTCATAATCTATTACTGCACTATTATCTTGCCCGCTTTTCGTTTCATCTCCTTCTTCCACTTAACCCTTTCTTCTTTTGGGCTCGCTATTATTCCCGTTATCTCATAATCTCTATCCTGAACTTTCCTTATAGAAGAACTTCATAAATCCCTCTCTTCCTTTTTTTTTTTTTTGATCAATAGCTCACCTTTATACTTTAGTCACATAGATCATGTCATATCTTTTAGTCACTTCCTCGCCGTACTTTGCTCATTTTCATAACAATCCTTATTATATTCACATAATATCTGTTCGTAATCAATCTTGTAGTGTAACAACAGCACTTTTACCTCTTTCCGTCAATCTTATCCTTAATATCTCGCATTTGTCTTATCAATACATTCATATCCGTCGCAATTCTTTTTCCTCTGTACTCTTGTCTCAATCATACAATTAGTTCTTTTAACTATAAACTCGTCATAATTTATCCCTGCTTATCAATTCAGTAGTTAACTTATTTCTCAAGGTCAGTCGTACTTGCAACTTAGTCAAATCCTATCCTTACTATTGACACGACCTTTCAAGGCATATCACAAACCCATATCTCATTCTCTTTTTATTTCTTGGAAAATTTTTGGCAGAGTTTCCTCTATATTTCTTACTATCTCAAAACCTGCACGCAACAATACCACACAGGGCTCCCAATATCAACAACAGTATGAAAATGATGGACTTATCTCGTATGTCAACTCGACCGCACTTTTGTTACCTGCTCGTCCACTTTTCCCTTCCTAATTTTTAACTTTACATTTCAACCGTGCCTCGATACCTTACCTAACATATATCTTTCGTGCCTTTGCTTACGCGTGCTTTGTAACTTCCAATATCGTCAATCACTTCCTTCCGTCGATGTCGTCCTTCCGCTGAAATCAAAAGTTAGTATAGGGAATCTCGTTTATATGACTTGGCTCTATCGCACGATCTAAGACGGAAGAAGGTCAGCGATTCCTAAATACCCCGCGACCTCGTTTATAAGTGTGGTCGGCTTCACACCATAAACAAGACTGCCGGGACACGGTCCAGACACTTTCCGAGGACGATCAGCTTCCGATACCACTTTTGTCACGACCCAACCCCGTGTTGTGGCTAGTGCCGAACCAGGCACTCATACGCGCCACTAACCATAAAACGGATACAACAAATTTATACATGTACAAAGATCAAACGTCGACCATGGCTAGCATAACCGGATCTTATACATACGAAAAGTGAAACGTCGCCCCGGGCCCCCGTCACGAGAATATATATATATATACATATATTTGTCACAACTTTCGGCCCGGATGATATCGCACGTAAGCGCAAGGCCATTTTTGTCATAATATAGGGGACGTCCGCATCACAAATCACACGACACAACGGGCAGGTGACTACCCACAACCCACACATATGTGTCTATAGACCTCTAAGAGTAATAACAGAATCATATGACGGGACAGGGCCCCGCCGTACCCCTGAATAGACGTATACATATACATATATAACGAAGGCGTCTGTGCCAAAATGTAGGCTCCGGAACAAGGGAGCGCTCCAAGATAGGCCGAATGAAATCCCTAAGTGCAGCGGATCACCAAAACGGGTATCCGTACCTGTAACGGAATGAAACGCACCCCGAAGAAAAGGGGGTCGGACGAAATATGTACCGAGTATATAAAGCATAAAGTACGATAGAACGGGATTATGGCCAAGACAAGTACGTAAAGTAAATGCAATATCCGAGAATACCAAAATGCTTACTTATTAAAACACAAATCATGCATGGGAGCTCGGGGAATATGGTCGCTCCCGTCGTGGCGCCATAACACATCATACTACAGAAGATTTCATATCTCTCCGTAACCCCGAGCGTATATCTCCATAACACATCATAACGCCATAACACATTATAACACCAGAATATATATACGGTACCCGACCCTCTAGCGAGGGACTCGGCGAACCATAACAAATCATCCTCCGAAATATAGCATAGTGCGCACGATGACATAACCAGCCCGGGACTCGGCGAAAGATGTAACAACAGAATGCACGAGCAGAGTCGTGAGTAACCATATGTAGTTTAAAACATTTTCAAAGACTCAATAGAATAATCAAAACGAACCATCATTTAAAAACCAAGACAATAGTCATGCTAAGTTCTTTCAAAAAGTCGTTAGAACTACACGAAGGAAAGTCTCGGGGACCACGGACAAGTATCAAACCTGTTGACACCCAATTTTGTCCTTCCTTTATTCCAATTTATTCCCTTGGGCTTTTAAATTAATTAAATCTAAATATTTTATTTTCGCTACTATTTACTGCTCATAATAGCATTACTTTCATTTACTATTTTCTATCAACATTGCTTTCGTTACTTTATCACAAATCTTTAATAGTTCATCATCGTTTCATTTTCGGATTTTGTACTCGTTAAATTAATTTTACTTTATTAAATCCTTTACTTTCTACATACTAATTATTATTGGTCTTCATATAATATATATTGTACTAGTTATTAAATTAGAAGCCCAAAAAATAATTAAAATAGAGGAGGAATGATAATATTTTCAGCCAAATTAATGGCCCAAAATACAAACACAATATTCATTAATTCCACCAGTCCATTCGGAACAGCCCAACTACCCAGTCCAGCCCAATTCCAACGACCAGCCCAACTGAGATTATTCGGCCAACCCATTTCAATCTTAACCCAAATAAAATCAGCCCACAGCCGCTCAAATTGACCCGGCCCAACAAAATGATACACATTTCGGGTAGGTCTTCATTTTCATTTCAAGAACACGCAACCGCACAGTCTCTTTCCTCTCCCTTTCCTCGTCGTCTTCTCCATTTCCAACAAAGGAACAAACCCTCTTTCACCATTACCCGGATCTCGTGCTTTCCTTTTCGTACAATACGCACGCGCGTCTCCTCTCTTTCCTCTCTCGTCTTCTTCAACAAACTCGACAAACCACAGAACCCTTTCGCAAAAACAGGCCATACATGGCCATTTGAGGAAAAGGAGTTAATGGGTCGGGTCTTTTTTCCCCTCGGAATTTCAACGTTTGAGGGTCGGATTTTTTTGTTTCTTTTTCCGTCCTCTCGTTGGTTATCTAAAATGACTTTAATGGTTTTGTCCGTTTATGAAGGAAATCTTTTCTTTATCAACCTTTTGATCTTCGCGAGTACAAGTTTTAAATGGTGTTTGTCCTCATCTTCTTTGTTTTGATTAAGGTCAGAATATCCTTAACGTTCTGATTTTTTTTGGGGAAACAAATTCGATTTCAAATTCCCGCCCAAATCAAAACCCTAGCCATTTTCTACTCATATAAATATTACTCTAAGTCTTCAGATGAAGGGGAGTTCTTTTATCCGCTGATATCCTCCTTAAAAAAGATCAATACTCTTCAATCTTAGCACTTTTGGATAGTTGATTCAAAATATTAAATTACTCCCCTTTCACCCCTGCTACTGACTCGAGTCCGAACGATACTCAAGTTCGGAGCTTGTTGGTGTTCGAGTGCGTATCGGAGACCCGACGCCCCATTTCACTGTACCCAAAATAGGTCAGAAATCCTCCTTCTCTCTGCTTTTAATTCTATTCTATACAGACTTATGTAGCTAAATTAGTTTAATTTAGTGCGATTATGACTTGGTATGATGATTGGTTACTTGGCTAAGTATGTTGTAATAATCCAATCTGTCGAGATATAGGAGCTACGTCATGTAATTAGTATGCCTCAACGGGGTTATGTGCGTTAGTTTAGTTGGTTGTTTAGCGCGTCGATCATTTCACTTAGTTAAGCATGATTATACATTAATTAGCTCAGTTCTTCTTTGTTCAGAATGTTTGTGTGTGTGGCTTTATACACGAATGACGTACTTCTAATTCTGTGTGTCATGTGTTTAGGGAACTCGTTGGCTATTTATGATATGGATGCTTTCGAAATAAGGATTAACAAATACATAGGCATTTGGTATTATTGTTTTTTCAAACAGAATTGTGACCTGAATGTGCTTTACATTACGTTCTCCTTTTAGTGGCTTTCGACTGAAGCTCTGTTTCCTTGCATAATCCAGCTTAGATTCTAAAACTGTTTTCAAGTATCTTTATTGAAAATGACTCCCTACATTCTTTAACTTAATCACGTGTCTAGACAGTCCTTAAGGATCCTCTTTATGTCCTGATCTGCTTATGAAGTTGAAGTTTGATTTGTAATCCCATCCTTGTATTCTTTCTCTTATGTGAACTAGGATAGATGTAACATGGATACTGTTAGTGTGAGGTTGTTTTGATTAGTTTAAATTATCCCTATATTCACGATACAAAATGATTTGTGTTCTGCCCGTTGGTTTTACGAAAGCAGTTAAATTGAAATACTGATTTAAGTATTATCGTAGGCTATGAAAAGCGCAGTCGTTTACTACATGAATAGGAAACATCGTGTATACATTATGATGTATACATGAGAGTATACCTGATATATATATGAGTTATTTATTTCGACCGAAATCGTTTTGCTTTATTTTGTTCTTTCCGTTAACTTGATCTTGTCGCCCTTTATTATTTTCAAGGAAATGATGCTACATTTGTTTAAGTATTTCCTCTCCCATGGACCACCTACATATCTACTGCTTGCCATGAATTACTATTGTTATTTGTTGTTGTTGTCTGATCATACGGCTGCTGTCACAAATGGCATCGTTGATAAATGTTGAACCAAATAAGGGACAAATCCTGTGCCATTTTATTGCATTAACTGCTGCACATTGGATCCTACACCTTGATACTTCCCTGGAGAAACTATCCTGTCAAAACTAGTGTAGTAAGGGGACAGATTGCCTAGGGATATTTGACAATGTTATTTGTGAAAAATCAAGAACCAAGACTTTCTACAGAAACTTTTAATGGATTTTTCTACTTGCTTCCTCTCCTATTTATTTATAGATAACATATGATATGTTGAGAGACTCGGCAGCGATTTGGTTTGGTGACTTTTTTATTCTAGGGGTGTGGGGGTTTGGCATTTGAACCTTTTTCGGGAAATTTTACTTGTTTTTGGGGATGTGTTGTTTTGAGTTTTTTGAAGTTTTGGGTAAATCGGAAGTTGGGGTT
>NW_026720301.1:0-9730 GCF_029784015.1 Lycium ferocissimum
GCATTTTGTACATTGGGATGATCCGAGCTAACCATGAAAAGTTAAGGACAAGACTATTCCGGGATACGCGATCGAGATTTTTGACCTTCGATTTTGTTTTAAGGCATAAGTTGCCTATGATTTTATTGGTATGGAATATTAAGGAAAATTTGGAGTTAAAAGTGAATTATGGAAAGTTATTAATTTTTCATGAAGTAGCCATGTTGGCCGTGTGAGGTGGTGTGGTTCCCACCCATGGCTTGGCAAGTTTTAATTCATCCAAGCCATGTGTGGGCCATAGCACACATGGATGAATTATATGTACACACATTAGATGAGGAGCAAGACCAATTCTTCATCTTTTCCACCTTAGAAGTTTGGAGAAACATGGAGAAAAAGAAAGCAAGGAGCATTCGGCCAAGGGCTGGCCGAATATGGCCATGGAAAATTGATCACAAAAAAATTATTTCTTCTAGCTTTTCAACTCATTGGAAGGTCCTAAACAACATGAATTAGTTGTTGGAGCAAGCAAAGCCTTTGTTCTTGCAAGACACAACTTTAGCCAAGTGAAGAACTAAATGGAAAAGGTAAGTTTTAATCCTCTTTTCATATGTTATGAATGGTTCATGTGTGTTGTTGTTACATCTCGCAATTTTGTACGTCGGAAAATTTTTAAGTTGTTTGCGATAAATTAGGGACGAGGTTATCTTCCGACTTTGTTGAAAGACATAAGCATTCTATGATTTTATGGGATGGAAATGTTAATAAAAATTTGGGTTTAAAAGTGGAATTTTGGAAATCAAGTTTGGGATCGATTTTATATGGTAAGAATACAATAATATCATGTATATGACATTTGGAGGTCATATGAAGTGAATTGGTCCATAAAACACTTTATGGGAAATGTCCGTTGTTGCATGACAAGCGGGGCCCACACATCGGAGTTTTATAAAGGACATATGAAGAGACATATGAATAGTACATGGAGAGTTGAGCAAGTCCTAAGAAGGACCCATGAGCTAAAAATGAGTGTAAGCCCTCCAAAAAGGCAATTTAAGGAAGCATTTTCGGGTGATCTGACTTTGAAGGGTAAAATATGCATTATAAGTTTCGAATTTGGAAAACCACCAAGAATGAAAGTTGTAGATAATTGAATTATCTTTCCAACCATAGGTCGTGGGTCCTCATACGATGTCGGGATCAAAAGTTATGACCGTTTTACTGAACAAAGGTTCAGGCAGAAAAATGGTTCTGCGAACGCGCGAAGGGCGCGAACGCGCGAAGGAGAGGCATTAACACGAAGCGCGAACGCGCCGTAAGGCGGCGCGATCGCGGCTGAAGGTTTTTTGGATGGTTCGGGCAGAATCCGGAACCTTATAAGAAGGGGTAAACCCCCTCATTTTCGACCAAACACACCCAAAAACACTCCAAAATTCCGAAAATCTTTCCCAACCTTTCCAAATCAAATTTTGGCCTAAACCGAGTTATAATTCTCAAATTTCAGCCCAGATACCGTATAGTTTTCGTTGCAGAATCGTATGGTGGTGTGTGTGGCATAAAATTGAGGTGAAAAAGTGGAGATACAATATTATTAACGTGATAAAGGTATGTATTTCTTTCTATTTGTGTTAATATTGGTTTATTTACAAAGGGAGCGTGATTAAATGAGCGTATACGCAGTGAATTAATTATGAAAGTTGAGAAACAGCGTGTGGGCTGTTCTATGGAATAATTTGGCATGGAAATTATGTTATTAATGTTGGGGTTGCCATTGTTGTTGTTGGTTATTGGATTGAGAATTCGGGCTAGGCATATAAACAGGGGAGATCTTTGCCCGATTTTTAGCAAAATATAAAATAATTTGGTTTGGAATTCGGAACAAATGTGGAATGAAGAGACTAACGTAGTATGAATCCTTTGAAATGTAGATTGACGGGTTCGGATGATTAAGAATAGCAAATAGGAGGCGAAAAGGTATGTAAGGCTTACCCTTTTTCTTTTACGGCATGTCCTAGAACCGTTAAGTTGTGACATAATGTGTATTTGGGGAAAATCCGCTCTTGGTCTCTGAGTCTGTTTATGATTCTGATGTATGTCATATGTGATTATATTAGTATCATTAAGTTGGGTACGTTTGGTTAATGAATAAATATAAGAAGGTTCTGTGACTAAAGGAGTTCTGTAAGTACGAACATTTCTAACTTCTGTATGTTATCTCGATTTTATGCGAAGTGGGCCCACAATTCCTAATACCCTCCTTATGTATGTCTGTCTGTATGGTAACTGGATATGTACGTACGTATGGTAACCGGGTATGTTCATCATACATTCTCCGAAAGCTCTGTAAGTTCAATGTTCCCGATTTCTGTGAATGATCTCGGATTTGTGTCGGAATGTCCGTTCTGATATAATATGCTTCGACCACCCAATATGATACGCCTTAGCGTCCTGATGTGATAATTCCAACGTTTGGTAGAGACGATCGAAATTTGCTCCGAGCCTCGGATATCGGTAAGAATATTCGTTTGTCGAGTCGGATTTTATATGCATATGTTTTCGCACTACTCTGCTCGTGCAAGGCTCAATGTATCTTTCATCGAGTCCCGGGCCAGGGCATGTTATGATCTCGTGTGTACGTTACGATACGATTCCGATTCACTGAGTCCCGGGCCGGGACATGTTATCGTGCACTTCTCACGCATTATTCACCGAGTCCCTCGTACTTGCGGGCGGGACACGTTATCCGTATGTATGTATGATTTGATGGTACGGGGATGGTGGCCGGGATGGCACATTATGATTATTCACCGAGACCGCAAAGAGAGGCCGGGACACGTTATGTATACATGGTATATGCTTCTGACATGCATGATTTTGCCTACCGAGTCCCTTAATGAAGGGCCGGGACACGTTATTTGCATATATGACATCTGATTCTGCTATACATGATCCTATTCACCGAGTCCCTCATCGAAGGGCCGGGACACGCCATACACATATGAGATTTATGACTTTGACATGTATTCTGTATTCTGTCCAACATATGTCATCCACTGAGCCTTCTGTACGTTCTGTACTCTGTTGGATATATGCCAGTATCTGTACGGTCAGTATGTTTTGTATTCCGTCCGGTACATGATCTTATCCGAACATTTCGTGTATGCTACGTACTTCTACGACATGTGACACTAGATTCACTGTATTCTCTCGTACGTTTGCCCCGATGCGGGTCTCCGTCTCGGTACATCCGTATGCCTTCGCACTTCGGATTCTGTCTACGTCTCGTCCGATGTATCGTAGCTATGTTTACGACTAAGGTCCCGTCGTTACAGTCCGTATTCGAGTCTGATTACGTGGCGCGGTCCCCTATTTACGTACGTTGGTTTTGATTATGCTTTGTTTATAGTTTTTACGGCTTTACATACTCGCATACATTTCCGTGCGACCCCCCGTTCTTCGGGGGCCGCGTTTCATGCCGCGCGGTACCCACGAGATGAGTTGAAAATATTCCAACGCATGATTGGTGAGCTCCGATTCCTTCCGGAGCAACTGCCGAGTCCGAGTATGTACGTTGTGTCTTCCGGATGGCGAGAGACTTTGCGAGCAGTGTAGTGGGTATGATGTGTCGTCCGTCATAGGCGGCTCCATCAGCCGACATGTCGATGTGTGTTGTGTAATGAATTTTGTGTAATTACAGCATTGTGTGTGTCAAGTTTGTAAGCCTCGTTATGTATTTTATAATTTTTCAGTATTGAGTTCTGAAAAAAATTATGTGTGCGATAGGAGTCTGTGGGTTCGCTCGGCTCCGGGTATGGGGTCGGGTGCCCATCACGTCCCTCGGAAATTGGGGCGTGACAGTTGTAGTGTGTGGAAACGAATGAAATTCATGAAATATGGTATGTTGGAGTGTGGCCGTGAGGGCTGTTTTTGGTAGACTAGGATGAACAAAATTTTATTTAGTATTTTTGGTTGTTGTTGTATGGATTCTATGATGAGTTGATGATTCAAGTTGAGGTGGAAAACGTATATGGGCTGTTTTAGAAGCTAATGTGAATTTAATGTAGTTTCTTGAATTTATGAAAATGATGTTGTTAATGTGTGGATTGTTGATGTAGTTTATGAATTTGGAAGAAAGAAATGTGATGTTGTTGTCCCTATGGGAATTGGAAGGTTTCGGGTGGCATTGCACATTGGTTGGGCCGTTTGAATATTGTATGGATTGTTTGAAATGTTCTTGAGTTTTGTTTGAATGGTTTCGGATTGGTATTTGAATGTATGAGCATTGGCGTTGGCTTAATTGTATGTGGTGAATTAAATGCAATTGGAATGTTGCCGAGTTATGTAGCAAAGACTTACTAATGTTAAAATGAGTTTTGAATCACTTGTTAATGTTGTTAGTATGGTTGTTGGTGTTGTTGTTGATGAGTTGGCCGAGTTGAATTCTCGGGGTTGTTGAATTTACGGGGGAAATGCTACCCAAATTTCTGTAAATGAGGTGCTAGCTTAGAATTGGATTTCTAAGTGCTTATGACTAATGTTTGATGCCAAATGATGTTATTGTAGATCTTGAGAAGACGAGACTTAAATTCGGATTAGCGTAGGAAGCGGACGAGGTATGTAAAGCCTAATCTTTCTTTCTTTTGGCATGTCTTAGTTGTAAGTAGGCTATGCTACGAGCCTCGGGGTAACTCTATTCTTGCGATCCGAGCATGTCTACGATTCGTATTCACTTCTTAATGTTGGCATTTGTAATGTACTTGAATAATGGTCCTTATGTCTTTGGTATGATTGGATTTCAAAGTTTGCATAAAAAGTTTTGTTCCTAAAAGGTTCTAGTCGAAAAGGGCCAGTAATTTTCGTAGGACGAATCCGGATCGCCTCGATATGCTTGTGGAAGGCTCTGTGGCGTATAACGACTGTATCTTCCATAGGCGGGCTCGGATTGGGTTGATGCTCGTCCGTGGGTCCCGCGACTTTTTCGTTGTATAGTTCTAACGACCTTATGAAAGAACTTAGCATGACTATCGTCTTAACCCTCGAGCGTCGATTACTTACTTAACTATCGATCCGTAATGACGATTATGTTCTTGACTTCCATAAGCTACCTCATATGGTTTTGATACGTATCTATGATTTCTAAAGTTCTATTTGATATGTTCCCGAGTGACATTAAAGTGGAAAACTTGATTTGACTATTCGCTTGGTTTCAAATGATAATTCGTTTTGACTACTCTATGGAGTTTTTGAAAATGTTTTAAACTGCATATAGTCTCCCACGATTCTTCTCGTGCATAAGGTTGTTATATCTTTCACCGAGTCCCAGGCCGGTTATGTTATCGTGCGCACTATGTGATATTCCGGAGTATGATGTGTTTGGTTCGCCGAGCCCCTCGCTAGAGGGCCGGGTATCGTGTATATTCTGGTGTTATGATGTGTTATGGTATTATGATGTGTTATGTGATATGTCGAGTTACGGAGATTTGAAACCATCCGGAGTATGATGTGTTATGGCGCCAATGACGGGAGGGCGACCATATTCTAAGAGCCCCATGCACGATTTGTGTTTTGATAAGTAAGTATTTTGGTATTCGGATTTTGCATTTACTTTTCCGTACTTCTTGTTCCGATTATGATCCGTTTACTATATTTCATGCTTTGCATACTCGGTACATATTTAAATGCCCGACCCTTTTCTTTCGGGGTCGCGTTTCATGCCCGCAGGTACATATACCCATTGTGATGATCCGACAGCTTAGGATGTCCACTCAGCTATCTTGGAGCGCTCCCTTGTTCTGGAGCCTATGTTTTGGTACAGATTCTTCCGATGCATATGTATGTGTCTGTTTATGGGTACGGCGGGGCCCTGTCCCGCCATATGATTTTGTTATTATTCTTAGAGGTCTGTAGACACATATGTGTGGGTTGTGGGTAATCACTGTTCGGTTGTGTCTGTATGATTTGTGATTTGGACGTCCCCTTGTATTTTGATAGCCTTACCGGCTTATGTGTGATATCATCTGCTGAAAGATGTGACTGTGATCTGTATATGTATATATTTGTGACAGATTTGGGGCGACGTTTCACTTTTCTGTATGTACAGAATCTGGTTATGCCAGCTATGATCTGATGTCTGACTTTTGTATATGTATAATCTGTTCGTATGCTGATTATGGTTAACAGGTGCGTATGGGTGCCCAGCTCGGGCACTAGTCACGGCCTACGGGATTGGGTCGTGACACAGGACTCTTGAAATATCGTTACGAAATATGTCACATAACGTCTCAGGGATCGTAAACATGTATCAAGCCAATCTGAGCCCGCCTATGAAAGTTACGGGCATTAATCATTATAGAATTCTCTATGAACATATCATAGCAATCCGAGACCATATATGAAAGTTAGGGACATTATACATTACAGAACACTTTAGGAATAAGAACTCTTTATGCATCATTCATTATCCAAACATATAAAGACTCGAGGGCAATAGCTCGACCATATTAAAGTGTGAATATCAAAAAGTGAATAAGAATCGTAGACATGCTCGGATCTTATGAGTAGAGTTACCCCCGAAGCTCGTATCACATCATACTTACATCTAGGACATGCCAAAAGAAAGAAGGGATAAGCTTTACATACCTCGTCCGCTTCCTAAGCTAATCCGAATTTTAGTCTCGGCTTCTCACGATCTACAACAACGTCATTAGATACCAAACATTAGCCATAGGCACTTAGGAATCCAATTCTAAGCTAGCACTTTATTTATTAAATCTCGGCAGCATTTCCCCTATAAATTCAACAAATCCCGAGAATTCAACTCGGCCAAATCATCAATAACAACACCAACAACCATACTAACACATCAACAATTAATTCAAAACGTATTCTAACGTTAGTAATTCCTTTCTATATAATTCGACGGCATTTCATTTACATTCAAATCAACCGCGTACAATCAAACCAACATCAATGCTCACACGTTCAAGTACTAATCCGAGATCATTCAAACAAAATTCAAGAACACTTCAAACAATCCACACAATATTCAAAACAGCCCAACCAACATGCAACACCACCGAATCTTCCAATTTCAATAGGAACAACAACAACACATTTCTTTCTTCCAAATTCATGAACTACACCGACAATCCATACGTTAACAACATCATTCTCATAAATACAAGAAATTATATTAAAACCACATTAGCTTCTAAAACATTTTTAACGATTACAACTTCAATTTGAACCATCAAACCCTTCATTTTCATCATAGAATCTACAGCAACAACAACCAAGAATACTAAGTAAATTTAATTCATTCCTTCACACAAAACAGCCCACTCACGGCTACAACACCAACACACATAATTTCATGAATTTCATCCATTTCTACACCCAACAACACGCACAACCATCCATAATACATGAAAGAGGAGATTAAACCTTACCTTTTCCACTTCACTTCTCAACTTGGCTAGGGTTTGTAAATTGCAAAAATGAATACTGTGCTTGATCCAACAACCACCCCACGTTATAGAGGACCTTCCAATTGATAGAAAAGCTAGAAGAAAATTATTTTTCTTGATCAATTCTTGAGGCACCAAGTTCGGCTACCATGGCCGAATATTGTTCTCCATTTTTCTCCAAGCTTCTCCAATTCTCTTAAGTTGTGAAAGATGAATAATTGGCTTGCCTTGTCATCTTTTATCTATATATATACATCCCCTACAAATATAAGGTGAACACATGTATATCTCATGGCTTAAAGCAATTGGCCAAGTCATGGGTGGTGGGAGCCCACACCCCCACACGGCCACATGGCCACTTGTGGCTATTTCATGAAATATTTTTCAACTTCTAGCCCCTAATTTTCCTTAATATTTCCATCCAAAAAAAATTTACAAGCAACTTGTGCATTAAACAAAATCGAAAAATAGCCTTGTCCTTAACTTATCACAACTAGCTTAAAATATTCCAATGTACAAAATACGGGATATAACATGAACCTATACATCCTTTCCATAATGTCCTTGTTCCCAAAAGCTAGAGATTCATGATTCTTAGAGTTCTTATGATGCTAAAGATAAGTATGTTTCATAATGAAAATGTTGATGATGATGATCCTATTTCTAGAAATTCCAAAGTTTATGGTTTTAATGCTATCATGAGATTGTTGAGTATATTTCATGATTTCCTTGATTTTACTCATTGTTTTTTATCTCACCTCATGATAATTGTTCCTTCGGGGTGTGATATAGCGATGATGATTGTTTCATAATATAAATCGGAGGTTACCGACCTTACGTCACTCTGATAAAGTCATAGCTTTTATTTGGGCTCTCATGCATTTACGCTTATATTATATATGTATATGATATATATATGTATATTGTTACACCTCGGAAAATTTTTCGTTGATGCACAGTGAATAGACTAACGAAGAGCATGAAGTATACGATGTTTGAATAAGCAAGAAATAGCATTTAATAGGTCTAATTGAGATTTCAAAGGCATTTGAGGTAAGAGAAAGAAGTTTGCCAAGAAAGGCTAGGCATGCGTTATGTATCGGAAAATATTTTCGAGCAATAAGTTAATGATGACTTAATGGTGTCTTGGAGAAGAGTTATAACGTCCTTTAGATTGTTAATGAGGTGTTAAACAAGTGTTAAGAAGGTTCCATAAGGATTGGAGATCAAACGAAGTGACGAGAACAAGATCGGAGAAAAGATTGATTATGCGACCAATTATACGGTCCATATAATGGTCCGTATAACCGTCACAGAGAAGGTCCATCACTGATGGGATTATACGGTCACTTATATGGACCGTATAAAATTATACGGACCGTATAATGTGCCACATAATTGTCACAGAAAGGAGTGGTTGCTGAAGCGATTTCACGGTCACTTATACGGACCGTATAAGTTTATACGAACTGTATAAGTGTTCGTATAATTATGTCGGGACAGATTTTAATGTTTTAAATAAGAGGACCCAAGTTCATTATTTTCATTTCCCATCTTCTCATTTCTTCTCCACAACTCAAGAATACTCTAGAATCTTCCACACTCTTCATCTACAAGAACCCAAGAGAAATTCGTGATCAACTTCATCAAACCAAGAGAATCTAGTGCAAGAAACTCATTAGGGTTCATCCAAGTCAAAGAAATCACATTGGAAGTGAACTAGGGTTTTGGCTCAAGTGAAGTATTTTCATTCAAGGCTCATTCCCGCATTATCTAAGGTAAGTTTTATGATCATTCCATGTTGTCTAAAGTATTGAGAGGTTGAAAGACTTAGATTATGAAAGGAGATAGAAAATGGGTTACAAAGATGAGAGTAATGAGATTTTTTGTAGTAGTTTGAAATGAGTCATGATTCTTAATATGTTGTGATTATAAGTAAGTTATAAATGATATTAAGGACATAGGATAAGCATTATATATGAGCAAACGTACTAGTGTACTATGACCATGATTATGGACGAATTGAAGTGAAATTGTGAAATGTGGATAATGTAGGTATATGAAGATTGCTGCTTATGATGTTGTGATGGTAATTATAGATGTTTGGGAGTTGATATGTAATATGGGGAAGTTGTATCAACAAAGAAAATGCTGCCCAATTTTCTCTAGCTTTGATTGAGCATGTTCATGTAATCGATTAGCTAACGATAATACGAACTCTCTTCAAGGTAGAAACGTGAGCGTCGGAGAACGATCAAGCGATAGAATAGCTAAATGAAAAGGTA
>NW_026720302.1:0-10391 GCF_029784015.1 Lycium ferocissimum
GAGTACGAAGGGGATACCGACCTATATGAATACGATTATGATGTATGTATGATATTTTCATTAGTAAGACTATGTTATATGTATGATACTATGCCATGTGCATCACGTCCACGTAAGTACGAATGAAATAAGTTTATGACATCCGCGAGCACGAAATAGAACATGGAACGTTCCCTACTAAAGGTAAGTACTATGAAGAGAATGTTAATGTCTTCCATCTTATGTTATTTCATATATATTACCGTTATAAGCTCATCATTTCTCAAGCTTCGTTTTACATACTCACATTAACATTCGTATCGACGTCCTTTCTTCGGATGCTGTGGTTCATGCCCACTGTGTAGATTGTGGAGGTGATCCGCATCCATAGGAGCTAGCGGTCCATTTGAGAGCACTCCATTTTCCGGAGGCGCTACAGATTACTCTTTTGGTACATATGTTTGTATATTCCTATTTTGGGCATGACGGGTCCCGTCTCGTCCGTACGTCTAGTACTCTAGTATAGGCTCGTAGATACGCAAAATGGGTAGCATGGTCCCATGACTTTCACGTATATGCTTGTATATATTATTTTGATAGCCGAAGAGCTCATGATTATAGAAGCAAATGTATTTCAGAAAATTACGATTTTATATGATTACGAGCATGCGCATGAGCGCGATAGCAGATAAGCAAGAAAGTGAGCGGTGTTCGGTCGTTAGTCGGGATACCCGTCGCGGGCCCGTAGTTCGGTCGTGACAAGAGATGTGAAAGGATGAAATTCATGAAAAATATGAATTCATGTATGAATGTAAGTAGCAAGTTTTATTTAGTATTTTGTTGTTGTGTTATGATGTTATGTTGTAAATAGAAGCTTAATGAGTTTAGTGAGTTGTGAGAAGTTAGAGAGTTTGTTGTGGAAGTTTATGTAAAGGGAATGTGATGTTCTTGCATGAATAGGAATATAATGTTGTTAGTATGATGTTGTTAATGTGTAAATTATTAAGTTGTTATCGTTCTTATTGGAGTTAAAAGATCTTGAAGGAAGTAGTATGTCGATTAAATTGTTAGAATGTACTTTGGGTTGACTATTGAAATTGTTAGTATGATTATTGGCATTATTGGTGATGGTTTGGCCGGGTTGAATTCGATTGTTATTGATTGAAATTGGCTGTTGAACTGGTGGAATGGAGTATTTGCATGTGGGAAATGCTGCCGAAATTGCAGGGCAAGTGTTACCTTAAGATTCAACTTCTAAATGCTCTAATTGACGTTTGGTGCAAATATGACCAAATTGTAGATTTTCGCTAACTCTGAATCGAATTTGGAGTAGCGTAAGAGACGGAAAGGTATGTAAGGTTTCAACTTCTTTCTGGCATGTCTTAGACGTAGTAGGTTTGGACACGGTTCGGGGAGCTGCACCTTTTCCTAAAATCCGAGATTGAAATCAACCCTTTTTCATTCAATAGAATTGAATTAATATTTTGCATAAAATGTCGGGAAAGTTACCTAAACATCTAGAACTCGCATAAATAGGACCCGACTACCTTAAAACTCTCATAAGTGACGTCTTGGAATGTAACATATGTAAATTGTGCACGCCACCTCATTTGACTCGAGGTGGGCCCACTGCTCCTGGGATTTTCTTTATTGCCCGTTATCAAACGATAAATGTTGTAACTATTCTAATGAGAATTTCTATGATGATAATGATAACGAAGTAAGGGAAGAGGATATGTCTATGATAAGTATGACAAGAATGATTCCATGACTAAGAGCTTTAAGTCAAGAATCCAATGCGAGCATGAAAGTGTTAAACTAGGTTCTTGATCTTTAATCCTATTCCTTAGTTATGATACTATTTTTAAAGATTTCAAAGCATACAAATTAACGTTTATGATGTCCATGATTTCATTCCATGTTTTTATTTTAATGTTATTTTCTATTGTCTCGCCTTATGATAATCGTTCCTCCGAGGCGAGACATGACAACCCCGGGTTACTCCATGTTGCAATCGGAGGTTTCCGACCTTATGTCACTCCGATGGATACATGATTTTCTTTGGGCTCTCCCGCATGCTTATATGATATATGTATATGACATATGTATATGTATGGGGGGGAGGGTGGGAGATATGAGGGGAAGGGACATATGTTGCGCTATACGCATTGCCACTCCGGTCACTGGCGTTATATCATCCCGGACAGCGGATACGTGGTTTGAGCCGACGTTGTCGCGCGCTTATGATATGATATGATATGATATGACATGATATGATATAAGTTCTATTTTCTATTCCTATGAAAAGAGAAAAACAAATGCATACGGTATCCGCCTAAAGGGCATTCACTTTGTGGCTGTGTCACTTACCTCATTATCCGTCCTACGATCCCATAATGTTTTTATTCACGCTTTATGTTGCTTGTTATGCTGCTTGTGCCTTACATAATCGGGGTGACATTGTCGTATCGACGCCCTTTTCGTGGGCGCTCGCCGCGTTTCATGCCGCGCAGTGCACACTCGACAAGTAAGAGTTGTCGCGTAAGACGTTCTACTGAGTTGGTAGACTCCATTTGTACTCCGAGGCCGCCGAGTCGTATTATATGTGCCGTGCGCTGGTTCGAAGTTAGAGACTTTGCGTACGTAGCCGGGTCTAGTGTGTGGCGGAAAATGGTTCCACCAACATGCATTTTTATTATACATTATGTTACGTAGCCCTTATGTTTGCTGCATTGTGGTTAATTGGAAACGACAAAAGATTTTGAAAGTTTTACTATGTATTTTATTTTTGTTTAATCTAAGAATTTAAAGAAAGTATGTATGTAATAAGAGTCACGGTTCGGGACGGCCTCCGATTACGTGGTTTGGGTCGGGTGCCCATCACACCCTAGTAAAGTGCAGGGCGTGATGTAGTAGTCCGCCGTGTTGAAACGTGAATATCGAGGAGTAAAGGGAGTTGAAATAGAAAACGTGCGAAGTCGTGAGACTAAGAAACCCTTCTAAGTCGGAGGGAAACGTGTTATGCGAGGACGTTTCGAAATCTGTTAAGACTTGGACTTACCAAAATACATGTGACAAAGGTGATGCTAAGAGGTGGACTTCAGCTATACGAGCGCAAAAGTGTCGTATTCCGCCGCAGTTCTAAAGTTAAGCATGCTTAAGCGAGAGAAATTTAGATGGGCGACTCCCCTGATGTTTTCCGAAAGTCTTACAAATTCAGACGTAAGAAGCAAATGAGAAGCTAGAGAAATCTAAGGAAAATTCCGAGTCCAAGCTGAGTATGCGAAACCTTAAGAGGCCACATAGACGAGGCAGCATAGACCGAGGAAGAGAAAGAAGGCGCGCCATAGCTTTAGAATCGGGGTGAGTTGGAATAGTGCTTGGAAATATTTCCGTAAGTGAGATGGTAGTAAATATATGTGTATGTATGTCTATGATATTCCGTACATGGCTATACCGGCGGATATGTGTATTCCGGCGACCAACTAAGTGTATAATGAAGGCATTAATCGGACAGTGGTAACGAAGCCCAAGTGAGAAAAAAATATAAATGGCACAAATGCTACAAGGCAAGCCGATGCTGTGTTCACAACAAAGTTAAGCTTGGAAAGTTTTGATACAATGATATTTGGAAAAGAAATGACGGTGATGAACGGCAAGGGGAATCAAAATGCTCGAATAAAAGTGCCGCCTAATCGAGATTTGAAAATGCGAACATAGGATTGCAGATACTTGGGTAATGGTATGACACCCCAAAAGGGTGAAGCGGTGCGAGAGAGAAGGTAAGAGAAGATAATCGACACTACAATATGTTGACACGGATACGGTTGCCACAGTAAGATTCTCTACAAGACAAGTCAAGAAATCCACAAAGAATAAAGGGTATAGAAGTCAAAGATGATAATCGAGATAGCGCCGAGGATTAATCGTAGATCGTGAATGATATGACATTAGAAAGTGGAAGCTAGCGAATACGACAAGAGAACGATAACGAATAACTTCAAGTGAGGCATAGTGAAAGTTAGCACTGCGCATGGGATTATAAACTAAGATGTGGGCGATAGGGTTGTTCGCTAATGATATTGCGACCCATGAGTAGTAAGGAGAAACAGTAAAATCTCCTACAAGAGGGAAGTGAGAACATCAAAGGTAGTGAATAAAAAAAAAAAAAAAAAAGAGGGAAGAAAAGAGTATGACAGATAGGCTACAAGCGGATAAGGACGGAAGGAATATGTAGCGGTAATGAACCAGAAAACGAAAGGCTATGACTAAGATTGGATGTAGTTTATACAAGTTGTACAAGAATAGTTATGCCACCTACGAATATTTGTATGCTAAGAATGAGACCAAGTGAGTGAATACTTAGTGAGGAAAGTTCGGATTCAAAGGATAGCAATATGGTTACGAGATTTTGATCCATTAAGGATAGATGTAAAGATGGTTTAAGTTTAAGCGAAATTACCGAGATAGAATTAGTACCGAGGACAACAGACATGGCTATGGCCGAACCAAAGATCTATCCCGATATCGTATGCGAGGATAAGTGAGGTGAAGACAAAGACAAAGTAACACATAAGGACTAGCGAAGGCACGCTAAGGCATTCTTTGGGCTAATTTGAGCACCTTCGTATAATCGCGTAAAGATTTCAACATAATGTGCGACAGAAAGTTGGAGAACAAGATCTCGAGCAGCGGACGAGAAGAGTTCGGACGAAGATAAAGAAATGACACGAGACAACGTGCCTAGAATGTTACAAGTAGAGTAAAGGGGGATTATAAGATGATTTAAGCGAGATGATCGTAACTAGTCAATTAAAAAAAGAGGGTGAATTTATGCGTCAAATTCTTCAGGATGATACCGCCTCTCGATGGCAATTAAAATAGGAACGACTATTAGTAGCTCGAGATGGGTAAAACCATATGACGACAATCGGCGCGACACTTAGAATTCCAGATTGGCGAGTGGGTATATTTGAAGATATCACCTACGAAAGGTGTAATGAGATCCGACAAGCAAAGGAGAAGTTTAACCCGAGATGTATTGGACTTTATTACATTGTTCGTAAGTAAGAAGGTTGCGTACCAAAGACGCGTTTTTGCTAAGGCATTGTGGCGGAGTAATAAATTGTGAAGGAGATGACTTGAGAAGCTAAAGAGGAGATGGACAAGAAATAGGATTGCAGAAGAGATCGCATGTTATAGTAATAAAGGGAACCCCGAGATCCTTATAAGTTATCCATGAGTATTAGTTGAACATTCGAGGTCGAATGTTCTGTGCGGGGAAATACGTTATATCCCATATTTTGTACGTCGGGGATAATCCGAGCTAACCATGATAAGTTAATGACAAGACTAGTTCGGGATACGAGATCGAGACTTTTGACCTCCGATTTTATTTTAATGCACAAGTTGCTTATGAATTTTATTGGTATGAAATATTAAGGGAAATTAAAGGAAGTCAAATAAAAAGCTCATGAAAAGTGCCAGCGGCCGTGTGTTAAGGTGGGATCTACATGTCGGGATTTTATAAAGGACATATGAAGAGATATACGAGTGGTACATGTGAAGTTTAGCAAGCTCTAAGAAGGACCCATAAGCTAAAAATGCGTAAGCCCTCCAAAAGCACGTATTTAAAGAAAACGTCTTCTAGGTGATCCGACTTTCGAGGGGCTAAAAAAGGCATTATGAGTTTGGAATTTTGGAAAACTCACAGAATGAAAGTTGTAGATAATTAAAATAGCTTTCCAACCATAGGTTGTGGGTTCAGCTCGATATCGAATAAGGAGATATGGACGTTTTAAGGCGTAAAGGTCGGGGCTGTGCCCAACCCGAGCCCCAACCTAGGTCAAGCCCATTACCCACACCTTTTTAAATGAAATATCAGCCTTTTCTCCCCTCATTTTTCATACCAAAACACCAAGAAAATTCGAGAAAAAGAGAGAGGGAGAGTCTAGAGAGAAAAACTAATTTTGACCAAAATTCGCGCCCCGAATTCCGAAGCCCATGAAGAGAAAAGTGTACGGGTCGTTCATGTAAAGATCCAAGAAAGTTCGAGTGTAAGGGAGAATAAAGGGATGAAGTGAGCTCGAAGAGAAGGACAAATATGAAACGGGACCTCCCTGAGGTGCTACAAGACCCCATAAGACGCTTGAACATTCGGAGGACGAATGTTCTAAAGGGGGGAGGATGTTATAGCCCGTATTTCGTACGTTCGAATATTTGGGAGTTGTCGTGGAATGTTGAGGGCAAGACTATGTTCCAACATCATTTTAGCATGTTGTTTATTAGTATGGAAATATTTCGAGAAAGGCTAAGGGTAAAAAGGAAAATTTCCGTAAAGTGGTATCAGCGGGAATAATGTGGAAGGCTAGTGGGTAAAATGTAGTAATTTCACACAAAAGTTCAAGAAAATTTTAAAAAGGGCCAAAGCTTGCATGAGAAGACAAAGGGGTCATCTTTATTAATTTTCAAGAAAATTCTAGAGAAGGGCATATGGATCATGTGACAAAAAAAAAAAAAAAAAAGAGAAAGAAAAAGAAAGAAAAAATCTAGAGATAAAAGCATGTGCCCCTCACATGCTTGGAGAGCTATATATATATATATATATATGTGGAAGTTCATCTTTTAGTTGAAAAGAGTGGAGAAAGAAAGAAAGAAAGAAAACAAAACAAGAAGAGAGGAGTATAGTAGGGTATTCGGCCATGGCTCTCAAAATTGAGCCATGGGAAAGTGACCTAGAAAAATTATTTTCTTCTAGCTTTTCTACTAATTTGAAGGTCCTAATTAACATACGGAGTGGTTGTTGGGACAAGTAAAGCTCTCATGGTGTAGGATGGAGCCCTAACCGAATAGGAGAAGTCAAAGGATGAAGGTATGTATTTAATCTTCTTTTCATGTGTTTTTGATGGTCAGGAATATTGTAGCATGTAGAAAATGATGTAATTTATGAAAACATGGAAGTTGTTGATGGGTCAATAGAAGTAGTGTTGTGAGGTGTGATGAATTGATTTTATTTGGTAGTTTGATTGTTGTGTTGTGAAATCCATAATGTAAAAAGGAATGAAAAACCATGAATATAAATTATGTTGGAATGGTAGCCGTTTGGAGTAGTGTTGGTCGTGTGTTGTGTCAAAATATGAGTTGGTCGTATAGTTAGCGTTGTATGGAAAGAATGGATTGATTCTATGTGGAATGTTGTTTGTTGCTGTAATGTAAAGGGATGGATGAAAATGCATGAAAATATGTAAGAAGTGGTATCAGCTGTGCCGGTCTAAGGGTTGTTCCAGAAAGTCGAGAAGGTCTGTAGAGTCCTCGCGGGGTGTGAAGCCGCCTACATTTATAAATGCGAGGCTACTAAGTATTTAGGAATTGTTGACCTTCTTTCGCCTTGTGATCGTGCGATAGAGCCAAGTCATAAGAAATAAGACTTTCCTATATAAGCCGTATATGCGACGGAAAATGACAAGTCACAAGTAGGTGAGTCCGATAATTGTTCGTACTCGTGAACCGGAAAGTTCTCACGGCCGGATATGCCATGTAGCCATAAGTCTCCGTATTGTCGATATTTGCCGTGTTGCACAGTTTGAATAAGTAGGAATGATAAAATGGTGCTCCCCGCTAATGGGTACGTCTAAGAGGAAGAAGTGCGGAAAGGAAATATGATGTGTAATAAGCAGATGCGACGTTTCAAGAAAGGTTATGGATTTGGCATGACGATGAAGGTGCGATTACTACTCGGGAATCGGAGTCCAGGAATCAGAAGTAGTCATACACACAAGTGGGAGTGTGAATATCGGGGAACCGAAAAGGGTAAAATGCTCATTGTAAAATAAAGGACGTATTACGAAAACGTCGTGTCGTAGTTTCGATTGGCTCTAGATCGTGTAATAAAAGGGCATACGAGAAAGTAGACGCGAAAATATCGTTAAGGTATCGAATTTAAAGAAAGCTTCGAGGTTAAGCGTGCTCAAAGTGTGGAGCAATCCTAAGATTGACCCCCTTCGGGAAGTTTACAAGAAATTTTATATATTCGGACATAATGGAAAATGGAAGATTAGCGTAGGCCCAAGGAAAACTAGAGCATATGGAATGGTTGGAGACCATAAGAAGACGCATAGGACGAGGCGTACATGCTCATCAGGAAGAGAGTAGAAGTACATCACAAAATTTCTAGAAATAGGTAGGCTTGAATAGCGTATGGAAGTACATTATCGACTAGTGGATAGTATATATATAGATGAGAATGCGTACTTATATTCGGAGAGGAAAGTGAGTGACTAGATAGGAAACAAAGGGATCGCTTCCGAGCAGAAAAGGTGAAAAGTGTTGTGTTTATCGCTGCGAGGCATGTGGTTGAAGGAAGGTGAGGAATAAGGTATCAACAAAAGACTTTATAAAGGATCATGTCAAGAGACATAAGGAACCCTTAAAGGGGGGAGAATATATTATAGGCTTCAAGTTCCAAAGAAGGAAGCTCATTAGTCCGGGAGCCGCAGTTTAAAGCCTATCAAGAAATACATGAAAGAAGTAGAAACGAGCGGGGCGTAGTGGATTAGTAAAAGCCCATGGCACGAATGGGAAGGAAACATGTTTCATTGCCACTGTCACCGTTTATCATCCTAGACGCGGGATTTATGGCAGCCGTAGTATTTCGCTATGTGGGCGAGCCGACTTGTCCGGCGCCATGATACCATATGACCAAACAAGCATGCATGGCATCCGCCCCAGGGGCATTCATATGCATTGGGTCACAGCCTTTTACATGATATGATTCCCATGTGTCAGGTTACGCCTTTACATTATATGATCCCTATGTACCTAAATGTCTTTACATGATATGTTCCATACGCATGTGGTACGCCTTTACACATGACATGTTCCATATGCACAAACTTTTACCCCTTTATACGTGAAATGTCTCATACGTACGCATGTGATACTCTCTCACATGATATGCTCTACATCCCCATACCGTACAGCCGCACATGATTACGTCTCTTTCTATGTTACTAACCACGCCCGCATTACCAAGACATTGCCGTACCGACCCCTCGGGGCGTTTCATGCCATGCCTCGTTGTGTGGAATGCATGAGCCGAAGCTAGCATAAGAAGATGTCCAGCCGAGGCTGGTAGGCTCCACTTGTTCCGGAGGCCGCGAGTCGAGCATATGTGCCATGATGTTTTGTTCGAGTTAGAGACTTTGGCAAGTATTGCAGTCGGGTATTGGGTTGTCATGTAAGCTCCGTATTTATATGTTATTATGTTTTGTGTCACGAGTCTTATATGATGTCATATTCTATTTATGGAAGAAAAAAAAATTTTATGTATTCATTTCTTACTAATTCAAGTTCTTTTGTGTAAAAGAGTTAGCGGGGGTTTGCTCGCCCCCGAATATGGGGTTTGGGGGCCCATCACCCCAAATGGAAGGGGGTGGCAGGTTGCCTTATTTGGTTTAAAAAACAACCAAAAAAGGGTTTTAAAAAAGGGGGCTGCACACTTAAGGTGAGATTAAGGTTCCTTTTCATTGTTAACAAGTTTATTCGAGTTTTAATGGATTAGAACGGAGGGAATAGTGTGTAGAAATGGATGAAAATGAAAATTTGTATGTTGATGTTGACTGGTATGGGGTGTTTTGTGACAAGGAATGAACTAAATTTTATTTAGTATTTTTGTTGTCGTCGTTATGGGTTTATGATCGAATGAAAGTTCAATGACTCAAATGGAAGTTGGCCTTTTTGGGGTTTTTTGGGAACTAATGAAATTGTAATATGGTTTGTAGTATTTATGATAAGAATGTTGTCATTGTGTGAATTGTTGATATAGCTTATGAATTTGGAAGAAAAGAAGATTGTGTTGCTCTTGAAATTTGGAAAGTTTGGGGGGAGTAGTACATTGTTTGAATTGTTTTGAATATTTTGGGGTTGTTTGCGCTCTTTAATTTGTGTGAATGGTTGGGGTGGGGGCTTTAACATGCAATCGTCGATGTTGGTTTGAATATATGTAGTTGAAATGAATAAAAAAATTCGTCGAATTATGTAGAAAGGAGTTATTAATGCTAGAACGCGTTTTTTAATTAATTATTGATGTCGTTTATATGGTTGTTGGTATTGTTGTTGAAGATTTGGCCGAGTTGAATTCTCGGGGTTAGAATTTTTAGGCGAAATCGCCCAAAATTTCGTAGAAAAAGTAATAGCTTGGAATTGGGTTCCAGTTTATGACTAATATTTGATATCTATTGACGTTTGTAGACCTTGGGGTGAGATTGAGTTGGATTAAGGAAGCGATCGAGGTATGTAAGTTAATTTCTTTCTTTGGCATGTCTTAGTGAAAAAAAATTTGACACGTACCCCGAGGTAATTCTCTTGGTCCGGCGTGTTTATGATCCTTATTTGTTTCTTGATATTCATTTTTT
>NW_026720303.1:0-10139 GCF_029784015.1 Lycium ferocissimum
ATAATTGTATGAAGAAGTTCCTACTCATTACTTGTCTCGACTTATAATTTATATGTAACTAAACATACCATTGGCCTATTTGGTCTATTGATAGGTTCTTAATCTAGCTAACAAAATAACTGATGAGCGGTTGAAAGACTTGGCTTCTGGTCCTTATAAGTGGGTGCAAACCTGGCCTCAGTATTTTATGAATGGCTATAGATTCGACACTCTTACTTATGGCTCTAACAAATCAACTATAAATAATGGTGTGTGCATAAAAGGGACAATTTGGAGTGACTATTAAAGTGGCTACTATGGATTGCTCATTGACATGACACAACTAAAGTATCCTAATTAGACAAAGAAGAGAACTACTCTCGTGTTGTTCAAATATGATTGGTTTGATCCAAAAATGGGCTGAGGGTGGAAGGTTCATAATCAGTATGGTCTAATTGATATCAACCATAAAAAAAGGTTCTCAAGCTATGCCTATGAACCTTTTGTTACACCTTGGAATTTCGTGTCGCTCGCATTATGAAGATGACAATGTAAACCTAAAGTGGACATGAAGCCCTTGTAAGTTTAGGAAGGATGTTTGATGATTCTAATTAAGATTCCAAAGGCATTTGAGGCTAAAGAAGTAAGTTCGTCGGATAAAGTTAAGGTTGAGCTATCTTTTGGGAAATTTCGTATCATTTGAGCTATGAATTGCCTAGAATCAACTTGAGGAAGAGATATGAGGTCCCTTATATGGTTAATGAAGTTCTATTCAAGGGCCAAGAAGGTTCCATAAGGATTGGAGATCAACCAAATCGAAAAGATCATATTTTCACGAAACCGAGCAAAAGTGAGCAGTGTGCGGTCGCACACTCAATGTGCTGACCCGCACACTACACGCCAACTTGACAAAATGGCTGGCCTTACTTCCCAAGGCCCTCCCCCATCCAGGGGTGGAGTGTGCGGCCGCACACTAAGTGTGCTAAGCCGCATACTCTTCACAAAGTTGGTCGGGGTGTGATTTGGCCACCTTTTTAAAACCCAAATGATCCCAAACTCATTTCCACCTTCTCTCACTTATTTCCCTACCTTTATAGAGTATTCTTAATAGCTTTGAAGGTTCCCTAACCCTCCACCCCTTTCCATATCATCAAGAGAGAAGATCAACATCAAGAGCTTAAGGTAATCCAAGGGAGGTGATTGTTCTTATTTTTCTTCAAAGTTGTGGTGAACTTGAGCTTGGAGGAAGTTGAGTGAAGTGATGTTCTTTTATTACAAGGTCTGTTTCCCATCTTATTCTTATGGTTGATTTGATATAAAGGTTTAGTACCCCTTAGAAAGGAAAAGAATGAAAGTGGAGAAGTCATGGATGGTGTAATGAAGAAGATGACTATGAGTGAACTTAAAAAGAGGATTTTGGCCCAACTTGGGATTTAATTGAATATAAATTCTTGATTGGGATATTATGGATATTTTTATTGTTGTTTGGGAGTTGTTCTTCCATATGGTGGAAGTTGATAAAATAGGGGAAGTGCTGCCCAAATTTCATTAACTCGTTAATTATGCTCGATTGAGCTTAAGAGTGTTTTCCAAGACTTAACCTTAGTATGATCCTCTTGAATGAAGAATTTGTGAATTGGAAGGAGAACGTTAAGTGATTAAGGAGACGTTAAGGTATGTTAAGGCTATTCCTTCTTCATTTTGGCATAACCCTATGTTATAAGCCAACAAGCGATTAAACGAGCTTCCATATTACTCTACTCTTAGAAGCACTTAGAGTACTTCAATCTTTGATGTTCCTATAACCCGTTATGATTGTTCCTTCTGTTCATGGGTCTTGATATTTCTTATGTTGATGATGTTAGCTCAAGGATGTTCATCGGAGATAGTACGACCTTGTGTCACTCCGAGAATTTCATGTATTCAGTTTATACATACATTGCATTCATATATTCATATGCATATTTACCCATGACCGGAAGGCGTTATATACGCAAATATTATATGTATATAGGGTCTGGGGAAAGGGACAGGCGTTATATACGCATTATCTCCTGATCAGCTGGTGCTCCTTGTGGATTATATATGGATCGGGCCGTACGTTCCTGGCACTACTATTATGATATTATATATGCATTAGGCCGTACGTTCCTCGGCACTACTATTATGATATTGTATATGCATCAGGTCGTACAATTCTCGGCACTATTATGATATGATATATGGATCGGGTCGTACGTTCCTCGGCACTATTATATGGGATATGGATCGTCGAACGTTCCTCAGCACTATGACCTATATTTATATACATGAGCATGATTATCATTGAGAGCATGTAGATTATGTGCCCATATAGGCATTGTCAGTTATATAGATATTTGTTCATACAAATCTATGCAGGCCGTCAGTTTGGCTTTTGAGTTTCATATTACGTTCATGATTCTTATGCTTATTCTTATGTTACTCTTATGCCTCACATACTCAGTATATTATCCATACTGACTCCCCTATTTCTTAGGGGGCTACGTTCATGCCCGCAGGTTCAGGTAGACAGATAGGTGGTCCGGTTCGTGGGACTCTATATCCAAGGTGGTCAGTGCGCTCCATTTGATCTGGAGCCGCAATCTATTTTAGTATGCCCTTCTTTTGAGATGTATATGCATATGGGTATGATGGGGCCATGTCCCGTCCTTTCTACAGCGTTATACTCCAGTAGAGGTCTGTAGACAGTAGTATGTATATGTCAGATGATGTACCCTTGCCGGCTTCTATTTTTTTGTGTACAGTATACGTAGCGGCCTAGTTGGCTTGCACTGTTCTTTCAGCATATATATATATATATTTCAGATTATGCAGAGTTCATGAGGTCACCCTTTTATGAGGCAGTATGAGATCAGTTTGAGTTAATTATGGCCCCTTGATGTTCATTACTGTCCAGATATAAGTATAGGGGTGTTTGGTCACTACAGGTTAGACACTCGTCACGATTCATTGGTTTGGGTCGTGACAGAAAGTGGTATCAGAGCAGGTCCGTCCTAGGGTTGTCTACAGACCGTGTCTAGCAGAGTCTTGTTTATGGGTGTGGTGTGCACCACACTTATAAACAGGAAGCTACTGGATATTTAGGACGATGTCATTCTTTTCACTCTTAGATCGTGCGATAGAGCCATGAGTTGAGAGTTTGCCTTCTGATGATTTGTTCTGATTTCAACGATGCCTCGCAAGAAAGCTACAGCAGCCCAGAAGGGCAAGAGAGTGACCGGTGAGGCCACTAGCCATACTCTGCAGGCTACTAGGGCTTGAGATGAGATTTAAAGTAGAGCCCGTCCGAGACATCGCATAACCCACCTCCAGCACCTGTCCCAGTTCCTTAGCCAGATGCACCAGACCAAGATGTAAGGGATGTTGTGTAGTTATTGACCAGATTGGTAGCTGTTCAGGCTCAGCGACAGGGGATTGGTGTTGATCAGGCAGATAGGGCCGGTATTTCTAGGGTTAAGACTTTTCTCGGATTAGACCCTCCAGAGTTTTCGGTGATAAAGTAAAATATGGGCCCCCCAGGACCTTGAGGGTTATGCACGCGGATGAGGTCGAGTCTGTGGAGTTTGCTTCGTATAGGCTTCGTGATATTGCCATACAGTGGTATCAGACTTGGGAGTTATCTAGGGGAGAGAATGCCCCTCCAGCTGTTTGGCGAGAGTTTGCAAATTTTTTTATTCGCCATTATGTACCACTAGAAGTCTGACGAGCCCGAGCAGATAGATTTTTGCGTATCGAGTAGGGCAGTATGAGTTTTCAGGAGTATTGTGTGTATTTTGATTCTATGGCCAGATATGCCCTAGCCATGGTGGCTAAGATAGAGGACAGAGTTCATCGCTTTGTGGCTGGTCTAGGGCCACATTTAATAGATGCTTTTATGACTGCCGCATTATAGTCGGACATGGATATCTCCCCTATACAGGCATATGCACAGAATCTAGAAGATTGTAAGCGTCAGAGGAGAATAGAGCGTGACCGTGACCGGGGCCATGATAAGAGGGCTAGATCTTTAGATATCGGGGGTGAGTCTAGGGGAAGATAGAGGCAACAGTATTCCCAATATCCATTCCATTTGGTAGGGAGTGCACCTCCGCGGTTTTCAAGTCCGAGGTTTGATCGGTCTTCTTATTCCGGAGCGGGCCAGAGTTTTATAGCGTCAGGCTCTCAGCACAGACCAGAGTCAGATGAGACCCCTTTTGCCTCAGTGTGCTAGTATGGCAAGTTACACGCAGGTCAGTATCGGCTGGGATCAGATGTTTGTTATGGTTGTGGTCAGTCAAGTCATAGGATGTGGCAGTGTCCGATGAGAGATAGTGGGGGTATGGTTCAGCCTACAGGGTCTATAGATGGTTCTTCTTCTGCAGTACGCCCTTCAGGGTTCTCCAGACACCAGCAGGATGAGGTAGAGTGAGGAGCGGGGCATCTAGCCCGAGCGGTCCTCAGCACTGCATTTATGTATTGGCTGGTAGGCAGGACCGTGAGTCGTCTCCTGATGTCGTCACATGTATATTATCAGTCTCCTCCTATGATGTGTATGCATTGATTGATCCAAGTTCCACTTTATAATATGTTACACCATTTGTTGCCGGCAAGTTTGGGATAGAGCCTGAGACGATTCAACCTTTTGAGGTGTCTACGCCAGTTAGTGATCCAGTTATAGCTCAGCGAATATATCGAGGTTGTGTAGTGATAGTTTGTAATCGCCATACCCTAGCAGATTTGATTGAGTTAGACATGCTTGATTTTGATATTATTATGGGTATAAATTGGTTGGCTTCCTGTTATGCTAATGTGGATTGCAGAACGAAGATAGTTCGATTTTAGTTTCCAGGAGAGCCAGTCCTAGAGTGGAAGGGCAAGGCCCGGGGCCGAGGGGTAGGTTTATTTCCTACCTTAAGGCAAGGAAGATGATTAGAAAGGGGTACATTTATCACTTGGTTCAGGTTTAGGACATACAAGCAGAGTCACCGACCCTTCAGTCTGTCCCTGTGGTTAATGAGTTTCCAGAGGTGTTTCCAGGTGAGTTTCCAGGCATTCCGCCAGAGCGTGAGATTGATTTCACTATCGATATATTGCCAGATACTCAGCCAATATCTATTCCTCCTTATAGAATGGCACCTGCGGAGTTGAAAGAATTAAAGGAGTAGTTGAAGGATTTACTTGAGAAGGGATTTATTAGGCCTAGCACATCGCCATGGGGAGCACCGATATTATTTGTAAGAAAGAAAGATGGCTCCTTGCGAATATGTATTGATTATAGGCAATTGAATAAAGTGACTGTGAAAAATAAGTACCCACTTCCGAGGATTGATGACTTGTTTGATCAGCTACAAGGTGCCAAATACTTCTCGAAGATAGACTTGAGATCGGGATATCATCAGGTTAGGGTAAAGGAGGAAGATATTCCGAAGAAGGCATTCCAGACAAGATATGGACACTATGAGTTTCGTGTTATGTCGTTCGGGTTAACTAATGCTCCAGCAGTATTCATGGACTTGATGAATCGTGTATTCAGACCTTTCCTACATCTGTTCGTGATTGTGTTTATAGATGATATTTTGGTTTATTCACCGTTAGAGGTTGTGCGAAACATCTAAGAGCAGTGCTTGGAGTTCTTTGAGGTAGAGAGTTGTATGCCAAGTTCTCCAAGTGTGAATTCTGATTGGACTCTGTGGCTTTTCTAGGCCACATTATTTCAGACGAAGGCATTAGAGTAGATGCTTAAAAGATTGAGGTTGTGAAGAATTTGCCAAGGCCCACGACACCAACGGAGATACGTAGTTTCTTGGGTTTGGCTGGTTATTACAGAAGGTTCGTAGAAGGATTTTCTTCTCTTTCAGCCCCGTTGACTAAGCTGACTCAGAAATCAGCTAAGTTTCAGTGGACGGATGCGTGTGAGCAGAGTTTTCAGATATTGAAAGACAAGTTGACCTCAGCACCCGTTTTGACTCTTCCCGAGGGAGCAGATGGCTATGTGATTTATTGTGATGCTTCAGGTATTGGGTTAGGCTGTGTATTGATGCAGCACGGTAAGGTTGTTGCTTACGCTTCTAGACAGCTGAAGAAGCACGAGAAGAATTATCCAACCCATGATCTTGAGTTAGCGGCGGTGATCCATGCTTTGAAAATGTGGAGGCATTATTTATATGGTGTTCATGTTGATATCTATACCGACCATAAGAGCCTCCAATACATCTTTAAGCAGAAGGACTTGAACTTATGTCAAAGGCGATGGCTAGAGTTGCTAAAGGATTATGATGTTGATATTCTGTACCATCCTGGGAAGGACAATGTAGTAGCCGACGCTCTTAGTCGTAAGTCTATGGGTAGCTTTGTCCTATTTTACGGCGGAGAAAGAGGGAGCTAGCCCATGATGTTTGTCAGTTAGCCAGTTTGGGAGTTCGGTTGATAGACAGGTAATACAGGAGTTACAGTTCAGGATATAATGATGTCATCTTTAGTAGAGAAGATAAAGGAGCATCAGTATGAGGATTCTGTCTTAGTTCACTATCGAGATACAGCTCTATAGAAAGAAAAGACACCTTTCGTGAACACAGGAGATGGAGTACTCAGATATTGAGGTAGATTGTGCGCTCGTAATGTTGCAGGCCTCCATCAGCAGGTTATGGGGAAAGCCCATTATTCTCGCTATTCTATCCATCCGGGCACAACAAAGATGTATCATGATCTCAAGGAAGTGTATTAGTGGGATGGTGTGAAGAAAGGTATAGCGGAGTTTATCGCTTAGTGTCTGAATTGTCAGCAAGTTAAGATAGGGCATCAGAAGACTGGAGGTTTATTGCAAGCTATGGAGATTCCGACATGGAAATGGGAGGTAATTAATATGGATTTCATCATAGGTTTTCCCGTACTCAGCGGAAGTATGATTCAATCTGGGTCGTAGTTGATAGGCTTAAAAAATTCGCTCATTTCCTACCTGTCAGAACCATTTATTCAGTAGAAGATTATGCAAAGCTCTACCTTAGAGAGATTGTGCGACTTCACGGTGTTCCTACAGCCATTATTTCAGATGGGGGGCACAGTTCACAGCTAACTTCTGGAAATCTTTTTAGAATGGATTGGGGACTAAGGTGAGTCTTAATACTGCATTTCACCCACAAAACGATGGACAAGTGGAGCGTACTATACAGACACTTGAGGATATGTTGAGAGCTTGTGTACTTGATTTTCAAGGCAGTTGGGATGATCATTTACCTCTTATCGAGTTTGCCTATGATAACAGTTATCATTCCAGTAACCAGATAGCTCCTTACGAGGCTGTATATGGATGGAGATGTAGATCCCTTATTGGGTGGTTTGATATTGGAGAAACCCAATTAGTGGGCTCAGATTTAATTCAGCAAGCAGTTGATAAGGTGAAAGTAATCTGATAAAGATTGCTAGCAGCACAGAGTTGACAGAAATCCTATGCAGATAATCGGCGACGCAAGCTAGAGTTTGAGGTAGGCAATTGGGTTTTCCTGAAAGTTTCGCCTATGAAAGGAGTAATGAGATTTGGAAAGAAAGGAAAATTGAGCCCGCGATACATAGGACTATATAGAATTATTCGTACAGTGGGTAAGGTGGCATATGAGTTGGAGCTACCTTCTGAGTTGAAGTGTGTACATCCCGTATTTCATGTGTCGATGCTCCGTAAGTGTATAGGATATCCATCGAGAGTCACACCAGTAGATGATATCCAGGTGACCTAGCAGTTATCGTACGAGGAGATCCCTATCGCTATATTGGATAGACAAGTTCGTCGATTGCGGACTAAGGATATAGCGTCTGTTATAGTGCTTTGGAGGAACAACAATGTTGAAGAGATGACTTGGAAAGCTAAAGAGGAGATGAAGACAAAGTACCCGTACTTGTTTCTGTCGTTCCAGGAGGCTCAGTGTGAATCATCATCATCCCCAGGTATTGTTTTATTTATAGTTGTTGTGATTGGTCGTGTGAGGTCATGGTGTTGTATGTTTCAGTATATGGCCTTGTGAGGCATTATTTTGGGTTGCTGTGTACAAGATGGATTGGTACATTTACAGGGGAAACTCTGGCGAATTTTTTATAGAATCCTTGAGAGCTTAAGGGGGGGGGGGGAATGTTACACCTTGGAATTTTGTGCCGCTCGCATTATGAACATGCCAATGTAAACCTAAAGTGGACATGAAGACCTTTTAAGGTTAGGAAGGATGTTTGATGATTCTAATTAAGATTCCAAAGGCATTTGAGGCTAAAGAAGTAAGTTCGTTGGAGAAAGTTAAGGTTGAGCCATATTTTGGGAAATTTCGCATCATTTGAGTTATGAATTTCCTAAAATCACCTTGAGGAAGAGATATGAGTTCCCTTATATGTTTAATGAAGTTCTAGTCAAGTGCCAAGAAGGTTCCATAAGGATTGGAGATCAAACGAATCGAAAAGATCGCATTTTTGCGAAACCGGGAGACAGTGAGCAGTGTGCGGTCGCACACTCAATGTGCTGACCCGCACACTGCACACCAACTTTCCAAAATGGCTGGCCTTACTTCCCAAGGCCCTCCCCAGGCCAGGGGTGAAGTGTGCAGCCAAGAGTGTCACGCTCTATCTCGGCCGAAGCAAGTTGCGACCGCAGTTCTCCGTTAAGCACAGACCATCTACCAGCCTTTTCCTCCGCTACCCGGAGCCTCTCCTTGGTCGATGCCAAATCTGCATTAAGGACATCTCTCTCCGAGGCAAGGCTGTATGTCTTGATTTTAAAGGTTTCAAGTTCAGCCTTGAGTCCGTCAAGCTCGGACCGGAGCTAGTCGATTAGGTTTACTCTCTCCTGGGCCTGAGAAGTAGTGGCATTAGCTTCAGCTATTAACTGATTGTTGTAAGCTTTGAAAATCCTTACCTTCTCGGCCAAAAGGTTACGTTCTTCTCGAGCTTTCTCTAATTCTGATTGAAGGATGGACGGCTCGGTCATGCCCCTGATATACTCCTCTTGTTGCTCGTAGAGTCGTTTGTACGACTCCGTCTGTTGGGTCTACTCCCGGAGTCTGACCTCGAGACGATCCACCTCCATGTTATACATCGAACAATTTCATGTCATCATGTGGTAGATAGACTAACGTAGGGTAAGAAGTATATGATGTTTCTCCAAGTAAGAAGTAGTACTTAACGGTTCTAATTAAGATTCCAAAGACATTTGAGGCAAGAGAAGAAAGTTCGGAGAAGAATGTAAGGTATAAGTCGTGTTTTGGAAGGGGTTTCCAAAGTACCAAACTAATGTTGACTTAAGGATGTCTCGAGGAAGATTTATGACACCCCTTAGGTTGTTAACGAAGTGTTAAACAAGTGCTAAGAAAGTTCCATAAGGATTAGAGATCAAACGAGACGACGAGAGCAAGTTCGGAGAAAAGGTGGATTATACGACCATTTATACGGTCCGTATAATGGTCTGTACAACCGTTACAGTGAAGGGCCATCACTGATGGAAATTATACGGTCACTTATATGGACCGTATAAAGGTCCGTATAACTCCCGTCGGGCAGTCATAAAAAGATGACTCCAAGTCTTATTTCTCATTTTCTCATTTCCACTACGTCTCTCAAAACCTCTAGAATATTCCACACACTTCATTTACATGAATTCAAGGAAAATCAAAGATCAAATACCAAAAACTAGTAGAATCAAGTGCAAGAATGCTAACTAGGGTTGATTGAAGCTAGAAATCTCTTTGGAATTGTAGTTAGGGTTTTCTCCAAGTGAAGCATCTCCATCCAAAACCCATTACTACATAATAAAAGGTGAGTTTTATGATCATTTCATGCTATTAAGAATATTTAATGGTTGAAAGACTTGGATTATGGAAGAAAGTAGAATATGGAGCTCAAATGTGGAAATAGTGGCATTCTTGAATGGTAACTTGATTTGAGTCATAGTTATTGACATGAAATAAGTATAATCTTGTTATTAATGATATTAGGGAATATTGGAGAAACATTATATGAGGAGGAATGTGGTGTTGTATTATGGCTATGGGTTATGAATGACTTTGAGGGGGGATTTTGAGAATTGAATAATATCTAGCTTAACAAGTTATTGATTATGATATTATGAATGTTATTATTGATGTTGGGAGTTGTTAGCATATGGAGGG
>NW_026720304.1:0-10278 GCF_029784015.1 Lycium ferocissimum
ATAAAATTTTTTAAATTTTTTTGAAATAATGTTTGGACGGTGGAGTTTTATTTAACGTATGAATTTGGAAGAAAAGGATGTATTGAGTTGCTCTTGCCAAGTTTGGAAAGTTTCGGGTGAAGTAGAATATTGATTTGGATTGTTTTGAATGTTTTGCAGATTGTTTAAAGTGTTCTTGAATTTTGTTCGAATGGTTTCGGATTAGTACTTGAACATGTGATCGTCGATGTTGGTTTGAACATATGTAGTTGAATTGAATATAAATGAATGTCGTCGAATTATGTAGAAAAGGAGTTATTAATGTTAGAATGCGTTGGAAATTAATTATTGATGTCGTTGATATGGTTGTTGGTATTGTTGTCGAAGATTTGGCCAAGTAGAATTCTCGGGGTTGTTGAATTTATAGGGGAAATGTTGCCCAAATTTCTGTAGATAAAGTGATGGCTTGGAATGGAATTCTTCGATGCTTATGACTAATACTAGTATTTAATGACTTTGTTGTAGATTTTGAGAAGCCAAGACTTAAGTTCAGATTAGCTTAGGAAGCGAATGAGGTATGTAAAGCTTAACCTTTCTTTGTTTTGGCATGTCTTAGTTGTGAATAAGTGTGACACGAGCCTCGTGGTAACTCCACTTTTGATGATCCGAGCATGTCTATGATTCTTTTTCGCCTCTTGATATTCATATTTTTAATGTAGTCAAATTATGGTCCTTATGTCTTTTGTACGATTGGATTTCAAAAGTCGCATAAAGAAATTTTGTTGTAAAAGATTCTGTAACTACGAACGTCCGTAACTTTCACAAAAGGGCTCGGATCGCTTCGATATGTTCGTAGAAAGTCCTAAGGTGAATAATGTCCGTAACTTTTCGAGGCGGACTTAGTTCGTTTGACGCATGACTATGACCCCTATAGTTCCGTGATATGTTTATGATGTTTGATATGTTCGAGTGTGGCGTCCGAAAAAATATTTGATATAACTTTTGTCCCGATTTTCAAACGACAGTTCGCTTATACTACTTCATTGAGTCTTTGAAATGTTTTAATTGCATTTGGTTTCTCACTACTCTTCTCGTGCAAAGCTCAATATGTCTTTCACTGAGTCCCGGGCCAGGACACGCATTCGTGCACATTCCTTTGCACATTATTCACCGAGTCCCTCACTAGAGGTCGGGACACGCCATATATATATATATGATGATATGATGATATGGGGGTGGCGGCCGGGATGGCATATGATGATTCTATTCACCGAGTCCCTCACTAAGTGGCCGGGGACACGCTATGTGTATATATATATATATGATGACATGATGACATAATTTTACTTACCGAGTCCCTCACTAGAGGGCTGGGACACGCTATATGCATACATGATGGTTTTATGATATTGTCACGCATACTGTATGGTTTCAAAGGCAAGTCTTATGATTTTCCGGTTCTTATACTGGTTTCTGCCTTTTATTCCCGGTTATGATTCGTTTCATGTATTTCATGCTTTACATGCTCGGACACATTCCGTCCGATCCCCTTTCTTCGGGGTCGCATTTCATGCCGCGTGTGTACCCAGATAGTGAAGATATTAATAGAAGATGATCCGTTTGGATTGGAAGCTCCATTTCCTCACGAGTCTTTGCCGAGTCGGAGTGTTATGTTATGACGATTTGTTCTATGTTAGAGACTTTGCGGACGAGTTGTGTATAGTACATGTCGATTGTGTAAGCGGCTCTATAAGCCGACATATCGTTATGCTTTATGTCACAGTTTTCTTATGATTACAGATCTTATTTGAGTTAAGGAAGATCAAAAGCATGTTTTGTAAAGTTTTCATTATGTTTTCATTGTACGACTTAAGGGCCCAGCCCAGTATGAGTATGGATGTCACGAGAGTCAGCGGGTTCGCTCGGCCCTAGGTAAGGGTCGGGTGCCCATCACACCCTATCGGAGTAAGGGTGTGACAAATTATATCAGAAGCGATTCGTCCTAGGGATTGTACGCTGCCAAGTCGTGTCCAGTAGAGTCCTTTTTATGGTGTGAAGCGCGCCACATTTATAAACAGGAGGCTACAGGCATCTAGGGTGGTTACTCCTCTTTCACATCTTAGATCGTGCCATAGAGCCAAGTCATAGGAAATGAGATTTCTTACGCTAACCTTTGGTTGCAGCAGAAGAATGGCAGCGACAGAAGAAAGTGATTAGCGATATTGGAAGTTGCAGAGCACGTAGGTAAGCAAAGGTATGAAAGATATATGTCGGGTAAGATATTGGAGTACGATTGAAACACAAGTTGAAGATTAAAAAGGAAAAGTAATCAAGAAAGCGTAGCAAGTGCAGTTTGAGTTGGGCATACGAGGTAATTTCATTATTTTTGTGCCGCTGATGATATTGGGAGCCCTGTGAGGCTGCGATGATATGATATGTATATATATATGTTGGCCCTGTGAGGCATTGTTGGTATTTCCTGCGTGCAGGTTTTGAGATAGTAAGAAATATCGAGGAGACTCTGCCGAAATTTACCCAAAAATAAAAAGAGAATAAGATATGGGTTTGTGATATGACTTGAAAGCTCGTACTAATAGTAATGATAAGACTTGACTAAGCTACGGATACGGCTGATATCGAGAAAGAAGTTAATTGCTAAATTGAGGATAAGAATAATTAGAAGATCGATGTCGATACGGTAAAAAGAATTTGGAGAAGGCTTGAAATCCTAAGAGGTGATTCAGAAAAGGGCTGATAAACCTTAATGAAGTGTTATGTAGATAAGCAGGGATGAATTATGACGAGCTTAAAAAAAAAAAAAAAAAAAAAGAGAAGAAAGAAGAGTAATAGCATGAGTAAGACAAGGGTGCGGAGGAAAGGAATCGTGATGGATATGAACGTATTGATAAGGCAGTTGGGAAATATTAAAGATAAAGTTGATCAAAAAGGGAAAAGGGTTAAGAAGTATTAGCATATAGGATTGATCACGAATAATATATAATGTGAATATAATGAGGATTGTTATGGAAATAAGTAAAGCCCAGTGAGAAAGTGGCCAAAACTACGATGTAGTCTATGTAGTTAGAATCTAAAGGCAAGTGTGAAACGGGGAAGTGAGCTATAGAACGAATAAGCGAGGCTTACCAAATTCTGTAGGGGAAGTTTGGAATAAGGGTTATACGATAACGGGAATGACGGCGAGTGTAAGAAAGGAAAGGGTAATTCGAAAAAAGGAAATAAGAAGAGAGCGAGATAACAGTGTAGCAATAGGTCATGACATGTGTAGCCAAGGATACGAGTACGATAAGTGAAGGACTGTGAAAGACTCGGTTATAGAAAGGGTAAGGAACGAGGCAAAATGAGAGCAGAAATCCAAAGGCCGACAACCAAGTATTTATGAGTAATGACGATCAAAGTGAGTTCATCGCCATCGGGGATCTGGAAGTTTAGGATGAAAAGTAATCACATCCACAGGTGAAAAGCGAATACTGAGGACCAAAGGAAGGCTAAAATGGTAATTGTGTTATGAGAGCGTGTTGAAATACAGGAAGGCTTCAACTTACTCCGGATTATATGCTGAAGGTCATGCGATGAAGTGGACGCGATCATATCAGCATTAAAGCATCGTATTTTATCAGAGTTTCAAAGTTAAGCGTCTTTGGAGTGAGAGAAATTTTAGGATGGGTGACCCCCCTGGGAAGTTTTCTGAAAGCTCTATAAATTCAGACGTAAGAAGCAAATGAGAAGCTAGAGTAGTCTAAGGGACAATTGGAGTATGCGGCGTGGGCAGAAACCTTAAGAGGTCGCGCAGCACGGGGCGGATTAGACCGGTAAAAAGAAAGAAGGTGTATCACAGCTCCAGAGTTAGGGTGAGTTGGAATAGTGGTTGGAAATATTTTGTAAATGAGATGGCAGTAAATATATGTGTACGTATGTCTATGATAGTCTGTACATGGCTAGATCAGCGAATATGCGTATTCCGACAATCAACGTAGCGGTATATGGAAGGTATTAGTCGGACAGGACAATGAAGTTCAAGTGAGAAAGAAAGGTAAATGGCACAATGTTACAAGGCAAGCTGATGCTATTTTCACTACAAGTTAAGCTTGGAAAGTTCTGATACAATGATATTTGGAAAAGAAAGAAAGTGAGTAGATGAAAGGCGAGGGGATCAAAATGTCGAAACAAAAGTGCCGCCTAATGGAGAGTGGAAATACAGACATAGGGCAAAGTATAAATGGGTAATAGTATAAGTACACCCGGCAAGGGGGAAGCGGGCGCGAGAGATGCAAGTGCAAGATGGAGACGGCCAACACTACAATATATATGATACGGATGCTTGGGCCACAGGTAAGATTCATTGTTGAAATAAGTTAACAGGATCTGAGAGCCAGCGATAAATGGGTAGAACCCGGAAGGGTATTTGAGACAGTGTTGAAAATCATTTGTAAAGGCCGTGGATGATAAGGCATTGGACAGCGGAGGCTTAAAGGAGAATGCGACAAGGAAGACGATAACGAGTAACTTACAGAGGCTTTGTGAAAGGTAACACTGTTGTGCTGGACTAGAGGCTAAGATGTGGGCAGTAGGGTTGTTCGTTAATAATACTGCGACCCATGGGTAGTAAGGGGGAAAAATAGAAAACCTCCTATAGTAGGAAGTAAGAACATCAAAGGAGTGAATAAAGGAAGGGAAAGGAGTATGACAGGATAGGCTACAAGCGAATGCTAGGATGAAAAGGATATGTAGAGCAGAGTGAACCAGGAGAAGGAAAGATCGGGACTACGATTGAATATGCTTTATACAAGTCATACAAGGATAGTTATGTACCTGCGAACATTTATATGCTAGGGATATGACCAAGTGGATACTTAATGAGAAAAGTTTGGATTCGGTAACCACAATATGGTTACGAGATCTTGGTTGCATTAAGGGAAGAGGTAAGGATGGTCTAAGCTAAGTCACCGAGATAGAACTAGTGCTGAGGACCATCAGGACATGGCTATGGTTGAACCAAGGATGGATCCCAATACCGGTTGTGGAAGAAGAGATGCGAAGACAAAGTCAGACATAAGAATTAGTGAAGTTATGCTAAGGCACTTTTAGGCTAATTGGAGCACCTTCGCACATTCTTGTAAAGGTTGCAACACGATATGGGACCGGAAAGTTGAGAGCAAGATCTGAACAAAAGGAACGATAAAAGGGTTTGAATTAAGGATAAAGAGATGACACGGGATGATGTGCCTAGGATGTTACGAGTTGAGTAAAGGGGATTGTAAGATGATTTAGGCAACATGATCAGAACTAGTTGGTTATTAAAAGATGGTGAATGTATATGTCAAATTCTTTCAAGATTATACCGGTTGGCGATGGTTAAAACAGAGGACGGCCATGTAAAGTTATTATATGAGAAGGCTTCGTCGCTACTTGATAACTGACTCCAAGAACAGGAAAGGCTATTGACGGTTCAGAGTCGACCCAAGCCATATGCAGATAATTAACGTCGACACTTAGGGTCCCGGGCTGGCGAGTAAGCATTCTTGAAGATATCACCCACGAAAGGTGTAGTGAGATTCGACAAGAAGGAAAAGCTTAGCCTGAGGTATATTGGACCTTATTACACGGTTCGTAAGGTGAGAACGTGCGTAATAAAGACGTAACTTCTGTTAAGATATGGTGGCGCAATAATAACAGGAAGGAGGTGACTTGAGAAGTTGAAAAGGAGGTGAAGAAGAAATATGAGTAATAGACGAGACTGTACGTTATGGTGTTAAAGGAAACCCCCTGAGATCCTTATAAGACCCTACGGGACTAGTTGAACATTCGAGGACGAATGTTCTAAAGGGGGAAAGGATGTTATATCCCGTACTTTGTACGTCGGGATGTTCCGAGTTAAGCGTGGAAAGTTAAGAACAAGGCTACTTTCCGACTTCGTTTAAGGCATAAGTCGCTTGTGATTTTATTGGTATGGAATATTAAGGAATTTGAGGTTAAAAGTGAATTATGGAAATTTAGACATTTCATGAAAATTTGGGGCCAAAAGTGAAGTTTGGAGACTTAAATTCATGAAAAAAATTGGCCATGTGGCCGTGCATGTGAGGTGTGGGCCCTAGGCCACATGTATTAATTATATATGTATGTATAAGATGACTAACTTAATCATCTTCATCATTTTCCACCTAAAGAAAGTTCAAGAAATATGGAGAAAGAAGGAGAAAGGCATTCGGCCATGGGCTGGCCGAAACTGCCTCCACATTATTGATCATGATAAATTCTTTTCTCCTAGCTTTCCTACTAATTGAAAGGCCCTCGTTAACGTGGAGTAGTTGTTGAAGCAATCAAATCGTTCGTTGTTGTGATTTACCAACTTTAGCCGAGTGGAGAAGATGGATGGAAAAAGGTGAGGTTTAATCTTCTTTACATGTTTTATAGGTGTTTGTGCATGTTGTGACATGTAGAAATGAATGAAGTTCATGAAATATGGTGTGGTGTGTGTGGCCGTGTATATGCCATATGGTATAGGAATGATGAATTAATGTTACTTAGTATTTTGGTTGTTGTTGTTATGTATTTTATGATGAGAATGAAAGTTTAATGACTCAAGTGGAAGTTGCAATTGTTTGTGGGCTGATTTAGAACCTAAAGTGATTCTAATATAGTTTCTTGAATTTTTGGAAATAATGTTGTGGACGTGTGGAGTATTGATGTAACGTATGAATTTGGAAGAAAAGGATGTATTGAGTTGCTCTTGCCAAGTTTGGAAAGTTTCGGGTGAAGTAGAATATTGATTTGGATTGTTTTGAATGTTTTGCGGATTGTTTAAAGTGTTCTCGAAATCTTGTTTGAATGGTTTGGATTAGTACTTGGACATGTGATCGTCGATGTTGGTTTGAACATATGTGGTTGAATTGCATATTATGGAATGTCGTCGAATTATGTAGAAAGGAGTTATTAATGTTGGAATGCGGTTGGAATTAATTATCGATGTTGTTTATATGGTTATTGGTATTGTTGTTGAAGAATTGGCCGAGTTAAATTCTCGGGGTGTTGAATTTACAGGGGAAATCGCCCAAATTTACGTAGATAAAGTGATGGCTTGGAATGGAATTCTTCGATGCTTATGACTAATACTAGTATTTAATGACTTTGTTGTAGATTTTGAGAAGCCAAGACTTAAGTTCAGATTAGCTTAGGAAGCGAATGAGGTATGTAAAGCTTAACCTTTCTTTCTTTTGGCATGTTTTAGTTGTGAATAGGCTATGACACGAGCCTCGAGGTAACTCCACTCTGATGATCCGAGCATGTTTATGATTCCTTTTTCGCTTCTTGATATTCGTATTTTTAATGTAGTCAAATTATGGTCCTTATGTCTTTTGTATGATTGGATTTCAAAAGTCACATAAAGAAATTTGTTGTAAAAGATTCTGTAACTACGAACGTCCGTAACTTTCACAGAAGGGCTCGGATCGCTTCGATATGTTCGTAGAAAGTCCTAAAGTGAGTAATGTCCGTAACTTTCCGAGGCGGACTTGGATTGGTTTGACGCATGACTATGACCCCTATAGTTCTGTGATATGTTTATGATGTTTGATATGTTCCCGAGTGGCGTCCGAAAAATATTTGATATAACTTTTGTCCCGATTTTCAACGACGGTTCGCTTATACTACATTGAGTCTTTGAAATGTTTTAATTGCATTTGGTTTCTCACTACTCTTCTCGTGCAAAGCTCAATATGTCTTTCTTGAGTCCGGGCCGGAACACGCGTTCGTGCACATTCCCGCATTATTCACCGAGTCCCTCACTAGAGGGTCGGGACACGCTATATATATATATATATGATGATATGATGATATGGGGGTGGCGGCCAGGATGGCATATGACGATTCTATTCACCGAGTCCCTCACTAGAGGGCCGGGACACGCTATGTATATATATATATATGATGACATGATGTCATGATTTTACTTACCGAGTCCCTCACTAGAGGGCCGGGACACGCTATATGTATACATGATGGTTTTATTATATTGTCACGCATACTGTATGTTTTCAAAGGCAAGTCTTATGATTTTTCGGTTCTTATCGGTTTTGCAACCCCTATTCGATTTATGATTACATTTCATGTATTTCATGCTTTACATACTCGGTACACGTTAAAATGACCCCGCTTTCTTCGGGGAGCTGCGTTTAAGTACGCGCGGGTACGCCGGATGAGGGAGAAGATATTAATAGAAGATGATCCCGGTTGGATTGGCGACTCCATTTCCTCCCGGCGGAGTGCTTTGCCAGTCGGAGTGTTATGTTATGACGGTTTGTTCTATGTTGAGACTTTGCGAACGGAGAGTTGTGTGTAGTACGTATCGGTTGTGTGGCGGCTACATAAGCGAAGCATATCGTTATGCTTTATGTCACATTTTTTCTTATGATTACGAGATCTTATTTGAGTTAAGGAAGATCAAAAGCATGTTTGTAAAGTTTTCATTATGTTTTCATTGTACGACTTAAGGGCCCGGCCAGATATGAGTATGGATGTCACGAGTCGGCCGGTTCGCTCGGCCCCCAGAAGTAAGGGTTGGGTGCCCATCACACCCTATCGGAGTAAGGGTGTGACAATAATTAGAACCAAGGAGGTTGTAAACAATAAATAAAGGTGCATCCTTGAGAAGAAATAAACCGGTCTTATGAGAGCGACGAGGAAATTTTAAACTCCTGAGATTTGACTGGGAGAATGGATGTGTGAACCCATGATTGGTATGCCTATTTAAGGGAAGAAAGTACCTCAAGAAGAGATTTTCAGTGTCAAAAGAGATTCGCACTCGTAACGAAACACTCCAAAGATTCCTAACCTAAGAGTAAAGGATGATTAATGGAAACAGGCGTTTTACGAGTAAAAGAAAACCAAAGAAACTATGAGGACTAAACAGAGGAGGAGGTATAATGAAATGGATAAAGGGAATTATATGGCCGCCACAACAAGGAGAGGTTCTTTGAGTCGGTAGACTTGCCCAAAGGAAAACAAATTTAAATTATAAGACAATGGTTGTGTGAAAGATGCAAAAATGCGATCATGAAGAAAATCGAAAAAAATTTGAGATATATATCTATATATGTGTGCGCAAATTGTAGTATCATAAAGGAAGATGAAGTCTCGCTGAAAGAAGAAAGGAAACGATGTACTTTGTGAGGATTTCATGATAAAAAGAAGAACCAAGAGAACACTAGAAGGACTATGATGCATAGCTGTGATGCAAACAAGTAGTTAAGAAGAATTACGGGACAAAATGAGCTAAGCTAATGAAAGGACGAGTCATGGGAATGGATTGTGTGAAATATCAACGTTTAATGGTATAGTATAGATATAAATTGGAATTGGGAACCCAGAGCAAGGAGAATTTCAATGATATCAAGAAGATAGTCGTGGAGAAAGACTAGTGCTAAAGGAGCGTGGTATAGTCGGACATTCCATAAGGGGGCTAATGAATTCCGATGTCCTCATTAATTCATTAACCTAGGGGACTACTAGTCATGAGAGGTAGAAGTGAAAAGACAATAAATAAGGCATTTGAATTGTATCCGATATGTATAAGCATTTTGATTTAATACAAGAACTCAACTAGCAAAAAGGGAAATAAGTTAAACCATGCGATGAAAAGAACTCTGGCATTATATGGAAAAAAGAAGTTGAAGGATCGTTAAGGTCGGCCAGATGATTATCAAAGGGGGAACAACAAATTCAGATCGAAGATGAGCTACAATATTCTGAAGCTCAAGAGATGGAAATATATTGTATTGAAGGAGTCAAATTTCGAGATAAACCGATATGTCAAGAATGTGCAAAGAAAAGTGAGAATGGATTAAATGCAGGTATATCATGAGACAAATCTAGGAAGAAGAATAAGTTTCGCCAATGAGACGCGTTGTATTTCGGACTACGACTCGAGTCACTCTCATTGAAAAAATTTAAGGTACATTTAGATATGCATTAAAGCACTCCAAGGGTAGCAAAAGGAGTGAGAAAGGCCGCATGTGACCAGGGATAAGTATAAGTGACAATCGGGATTACAAAAAAGAACTTGTAGCACTAGAAGAGATGAACGTTTGAACAAGAGGAATAATTATAGGAAGTTCAATAATCTTCAAGGGAAAGGGAGATAGTGTGCCTATGGATAGCAAGATAGCAGTGATACCTGAGACTAGAAAGTACCTCGCAAGTCGTGGAGTCACAAGTCGCCGGTCATATCAAATGTGAGAGCTTATGTTCTAGAACCATATAAAAAATCGTCGATCAAAGGTCGGC
>NW_026720305.1:0-9659 GCF_029784015.1 Lycium ferocissimum
TAAAAAATTTTAAACCCCCCCCCAAAAAAAGGTTTTGCTTGGACATATATTTGACCATTAAGGCTGTTACACCTTGGAAATTTCATGTCGTTTGCATTATAAGTAAACTAACACAGGCCAAGAAGTGGAAATGAAGCCCTTGCAAGGTTAAGGAGGGTATCTAATCATTTTAAGTATGTACTTTAAGGTTTTGGAGTCAAATGAATCAGCGGAAGTAAGTTCGTTGAAGAAATTGGAATTGGAGTCATGTCGTGGGAACATTTTGTGTTATTTGAGTTATACATTGCTTATAATAACCTTGAGAGGGAGGTGTAAGGCCCCTTAGATGGTTAATGAAGTTTTATATAAGTTCCAAGAAGGTTCCATAAGGATTGGAAGTCAAACGAATCGAAAAGAACACTTTTTCGCCAAAATTGGAGTTTGTGGACCAGTTTGTTGTCGCAAACTGAGTTTGCTGTTGCAAACTGGCCGTAAACTCACCAAAATGGTTGGTATCAATGCCCAACCTCCTCCATAAATAGAGGAGGGGAGATGCGGCCACATACCCAATATGCTGAGCCGCATGTCCACCGCAAATTGAAGCGGGTGGGCGAATTTGACACCTTTTTAAGTTCTAAAATATCCCATTTTCATATCCACCTCCCACACTTATTTTCCCACATTATTAGAGATTTATTGAGATTTTTTGAAGGTTCCACAATATTCCAAAACCTTCCATACCATCAAGAGAGAAGATCAAACATCAAAACCTCAAGATAATCCATGGAAAGTGATTGTTCTTGTTTCTCTTCAAGGATGCGATGAACTTGATCTTGGAAGGAGTTGATTAAGGTGAAGTTATTACATTATAAGGTATGTTCTTCATCCTATTTGTATGATTAAGTTGATTTAAAGGTTTAGCAAGTTTTGGAGAGGGAAGAACCATAGAAGAGAAGTCATAAAGTGTTGAATTAAAGTAGATGATTATAAGGTGAACTTGAAAGGGGATTTTGGATAAATTTGAGATTAAATTGAATATAATTTCTTGATCACGGTATTTTTGAGGTTATTATTGTTGTTTGGGAGTTATTTTGGAGTTTGGTGGAAGTTGACAAAATAGGGGAAGTGCTGCCCAAATTCCGCTGGCTCGTTAATTATACTAGTTTGAACTTAAGAATGTTTTCAAGACTTAACCTTAGTATGAATCCTCTTGGATGTAGGTTTGCAGGCTTGGGAGGAGAACTTTAAGTAATTAAGGAGACGTAAAGGTATGTTAAGGCTAATCCTTTCTTTCTTAAGGCATGATTCCATTGTCGCGAACTTATACATGATATTCATAATGTCTTCCATGATGACTCCATTCCTAGAAATGCTAAAGCTAATAGTTCTTGATACTCTTAGGATATTATTGAACTTGTTCTTCATTGTTGAGCTTATCTTATGATAGTTGACCCTAATGAGAAAATATAGTGATAATGATGATTGATGATGATGAAGGTTGTTTTCACTCACGATTCTTGTAATGTTTTCGTGTTGGACTATATGAAGCTTTATATATTATGTATGATTTTCACCGAGCCTATGTCGCCGGGTATGGCATTAGATGTCACGGACACGCAGTTGGGGTACGGATAACACCGAGCCTTGTTATGATCGGGTATGGATAACACCGAGACCTTATTATGGCCGGGTATGAGGGACATGATTATATATATATATATATATATATATATTATGTATGTATGATAACGTTTTTCTTTAGGAAGAGGTTAAGTAAGCATGATGAACGCCCTCAGAGGTATAACATGATCTCTTCATCTTATGTTATTCGCATTATGCATTATCTTTATTATTCATGCCTTACATACTCAGTATATTATTCGTACTAACGTCTTTTTTATTTGTGGACACTGCATTCATGCTCGCAGGTAGACAGGGAGACAGACCAGACCCGTAGGCTACTTCTTCAGTGATTATACAGGAGTGCTCCATTTGTTTCAAAGTCGCATCGATACTAGATATGCATAGCGGTGCTCCTTTTGAAATTCTTACACATGTTACACCCACAGAAAAAAGATATACAAGGATTAGGGATGAAGATTATTTTATATATGTATAAGAATAACATATAGATGGGGTGGAGGCCATATGGTGTAAGTTGGTTAATACGTTACTTGACAAATAGCCCTCGTAACCGTAAGTTAAGGTGGGGCCCTACATATCGGGATTTTATAAAGGGCATATGACAAGTTATATGAATAGTACATAGGAAGTTTAGCAAGTCTTAAGAGGGACACTTAAGCCAAATATGAGCATAAGCACTCGAAAAGGATGATTTAAGGATACGTTTTCGGGTGATCTAGCTTTACGAGGCCAACACACCATTATACGTTGAGAATTTGGGAAAACACAAAAAATGAAAGTTGTAGATAATTGAAATACCTTTCCAACCATAGGTCGTGGGACTTCATGTGACATAGGGATAAAAAGTTATGGACGTTTTAAGGAAGAAAGGTCAAACTGGCAGTGGGCTCGGCCCAACTCGACTCCAAGTCGGGTCGAAGCCCACTTCCTTGGCTATTTAAGGAAAATTTTCACCCATTATCTTCCTCATTTCATGCCAAAAGATCTAGAATATTTTAGAGAGAGAGTGAGGAGAGTTAGAGAGATAAAGCAAGGATTCGATCAAGTTCGAGGCCCCGAATCCCGAGGCTCGTGAAGGATAAAGTGTAATACGAGTTGTCGTCGTCGTTTCAAGCTAAATATTGAGCTTGGGGGATGATATTTTCGTGGTTGAGCTGCTGCTAAGGTATGTATTATTTTCTCATCTTTGTTATTGAGATGATTACGTGGAGATTTAACGGATTAAAGTGTTAGAAATATAGTTATAATTATCGTATACCGAATATTAAGGCGTTGTGGTTTAGGGGCTGTTTTGGATAGAATTGTAAGATGAGTTTAGTCATATTATTGTTGTAAATTGTTAGATTTGTTGTTGTTGTTGGTTATTAGCTTAATTTGGAATTGTTGGGTTGGTAGGATTATAGAGGAGATGCTTTGTCCAAATCCCGTTAATGCGTTAGAATAAATGATTAGTTAGAATAATCTTGTTGGCCTAGTCTTAATCCCTATATTGTTGATGGTATTTTAGTTGACTAAGCTCGGGAAGGGACTCGAGGATTAGCTTGAGGCGTAAATAAGGTATGTAAGGCTAACCCTTCTTTCATACTTTGGCATGATCCCTTTTATATGACTCCCAAAGAACGTAAAACATAAGTACTCTATTCTTAGTTGGATTTGAAGTCGATATCCAATGTCTTGTTTCGTTCATGCTATACTCTTGTTGATAATTCGAAGGAAGCTTCTGCGATACATTATACTTACATGTTCACTACAAAGCAAATGGTAAATGAAGGAAACTCTAAAACTTGTTCTCAAAATCTCTCCAAAGGGAGTTGTAATAGAAACCACTCGAAAGGGTGCAACATTTTGTAACTTCATTACATATTCATACCGTATATCATATGTATTGTTATTGTTCCACCGATCATTGGATTATGATATTCTTAAGCGGAAGCGGCTACCGAAAGGGCCACCCTAGCTAGCCGGAAGGCCCTGAAGGAGCCATCATGACTACGCGCGGAAGCGGCCGTCCGAAGGGACTATTGTGTTATTAGCCGGAAGCGGCTACGAGTAGGATATTCTATATTTATATTGTGTATGCTAGAATTTGTGTAAGGGACCATATGACATGGTTCAAAGTGTTGTTCCAGGTTACTCCCAGGTTGCTTTCTAAACTTGCTTACTGTTACGCTTTTCCTTGTTTTATGATTCAGTATTGCCTTACATATTCAGTACATATTAAAATCGACCCCCCTTTCTTCGGGGGTTGCGTTTCATGCCGCGTGGTTGTGGGATGCGGTTAGACGATCTAGCCACCTAGGAGGAGTCAGCATTGAGAGTCAGACAGCTCCACTTGCTTCGGAGACATTTCCTGTTTTGGTATAATTTTGTTTGTATACATTATGGGTACGACGGGGCCCTGTCCCGCCACTTATGCACGGGTCATACTCTTCTAGTAGTCTACGGACAGACGTGGGTGTCATGGGTACTATATTTGGCCTTGCCGGCCATTGTTTTGTTGTACGAAGTATCGGCGGCCTTGTTGGCTTGCCTTGTGATATGTTACATATATATAAGTATGTTTTGAGATGTTTTGAGTTACAGATGGACTTTGGTATTCTATTTAAAGCTTTCAAACTTAGTTAAATAGACCCTATTGAATGCCATGTTTGAGTACAGGTAACATAAGTTGGGTTATCGGGCAGGTTAAGCTCGGTCACTCGTCATGGCCCTAGGTTGGGTCGTGACAAAAGTGGTATCAGAGCAGTTCAGTCCTCGGCATGTCCGTAGACGGTGATTAGTAGAGTCTTGTTTATCAGTGTGTTGTGTACGCCATCTATAAACAGGAGGCTACGAGACATTAATAGGGTGTCATTCCTTCTTTCATGTTAGAGATCGTGCGAATAGAGCTGTGTCATAAGTGAAGTCCTTAATCTAATAATCTTGTATGATTTCAGCGATGACTAGGAAGAGTAAAGCGACAGCAGCCCAGAAGGGCAAATCAGTTGAGGGTGAGGCAGTTAGCCAAGCCCCCAGGTCCACCAGAGCTCAGACTCATACTGGGATACACATTCGATCCCAGAGTTCTCCTACTTCCCCACCTCGGAGGAGCTCGAGAGGGCACCCCGATCCCGGCCCTCGGCTCCAACATTATTGTTGTACCTCCGGTCCCTCGGCCGGATGCTCGGGGTCGGGGAGATGAGAGAGATGAGAGATGCTATCCGTTTGTTGACTCGGATACTTGCTCTACCCGGTATGGACGACAGGATAGGGGTCATGAGTATCCAGATAGGGCTGCTAGTGCCTAGGCCCGAGATTTTCTTACATTAGATCCCCCGAGCAGTTTAAGGGCACGGACCCTAATGCTGATCCTCAGGAGTTCATAGATAGTATGCAGCGTACTTTAGATGTGATGAAGGCGTCGGCTACTGAATACGTTGAGTTAGTCGCTTATAGATTGCGGGGTATAGCGATTAATTGGTTTCGGTCATGGAGATTATCGAGGGGTAGGGATGCTCTTCCGCCGACTTGGCGGGGAATTCTCGGATGCCTTCACGCCATTATATGCCACCCGAGTTGAGGCGGGCAAGGGTTGATAGGTTCCTTAGCCTGCAGCAGGGTAGTATGTCGGTAGAGAGTATAGTGTGGAGTTTGATTCTTTAGCCAGATATGCCCCTTCTATTGTGCGGGAAATGGAAGATAGAGTTCACCGATACGTGATGGGATTAGAGCCGGGTTGTAGGGGGAGGCTTGTATGGCGTAAGCGATGCGGCCCGGGTATGGATATAGCTCGTATTCAGGCTTATGCTCAGGGGTCAGAGGATCGTAGGCGCCAGCGAGAGGCTATCTCGGAGCAGAGTAGTAGTCAGCCCTATGAGAGGGCTAGGTCAGAGGGTCAGTATAGAGGTTCCACTAGCGAGAGCGGAGTTTGGTATAGTGCACCTCTGCCGGTTTCGAGGATCTCGGCGGGGTGGGGGGGAGACTTCCTTGGCGAGAGACGAGTTCTTATGCATCGGGTTCTCGGCGAGGTGGGGTCGGGCGGGGAGGTGATGCCCCTCCTCGATGTGCGACTTGTGGGAAACGTCATGTATAGGACGGTGTCGTCGGGGTGTATGCTATACTTGTGGTGATCGGGGCACTATGTTAGAGATTGCCCACAAAGAGTGGGTAGTATTGTTCCCGAGAATTCGGTAGCAATAGCATCGTCACCCTCGGTGAGAGCCCCAAGAGAGATAGGACCCCGGACTTCTTCCTTGGGTCGAGGTAGGGGCGAGGAGGTGGAGCATCTAGCTCCTCTACTGGGCCGCATCGTATCTATGCTCTAGGTGGGAGACCGGGTCCAGAGACACCGCAGGATGCACCATCAGGTATACCCTTCTTCAGATTATTTATTGATGGATTTAAGCTATATACGAACTATCCCTTACCACTATGACATGATGTATTACAACATAAGTTAGAATACAAGCATAGGAGTTAATGGGGTAAATCGAGACAAAAGACTTAGTGAAAAACTTAGTTGAAACCTTAAGGGGGGAAGTGCCCATAGCATAGCAAGACCATAGCTATAAATCGGAACTAGGGTAAATGAATAGAAGACTACCCTTGATATGTAACCTTTTAGTTATTATAACATGATACTGGCGGTATTAGATACGATTAATTTGACCTTAAATAGTACCGTCATGCTTTACTCTATTGTTTAACTATCCATAAAACTTCTATAAGTTACATATTTCTAACATTCGAGGACGAATGTTCCTAAGGGGGGAAGGATGTTACACCCAAAAAATTTCGTGTTTCAAGAGCTCGCCGACGACTTAGTATGGGCTCGGGGGAGAGTAAAGATATACAAGGATTAGGGATGAAGATTCTGTTATATATGTATAAGAATAACATATAGATGACGATGGAGGCCATATGGTGTAAGTTGGTTAATACGTTACTTGACAAATAACCCTCGTAACCGTAAGTTAAGGTGGGGCCCACATGTCGGGATTTTATAAAGGGCATATGACAAGTTATATGAATAGTACATAGGAAGTTTAGCAAGTCTTAAGAGGGACACTTAAGCCAAATATGAGCATAAGCACTCAAAAGGATGATTTAAGGATACGTTTTCGGGTGATCTAGCTTTACGAGGCCAACACACCATTATACGTTGAGAATTTGGGAAAACAAAAAAATGAAAGTTGTAGATAATTGAAATACCTTTCCAACCATAGGTCGTGGGCCTTCATGCGACATAGGGATAAAAAGTTATGGACGTTTTAAGGAGGAAAGGTCAAACTGGCAGTGGGCTCGGCCCAACCCGACTCCAAGTCGGGTCAGGCCCACTTCCTTGGCTATTTAAGGAAAATTTTCACCCATTATCTTCCTCATTTCATGCCAAAAGATCTAGAATATTTTAGAGAGAGAGTGAGGAGAGTTAGAGAGATAAAGCAAGGATTCGATCAAGTTCGAGGCCCCGAATCCGAGGCTCGTGAAGGATAAAGTGTAATACGAGTTGTGGTCGTCGTCGTTTCAAGCTAAATATTGAGCTTGGGGGATGATATTTTCGTGGTTGAGCTGCTGCTAAGGTATGTATTATTTTCTCATCTTTGTTATTGAGATGATTACGTGGAGATTTAACGGATTAAAGTGTTAGAAATATAGTTATAATTATCGTATACCGAATATTAAGGCGTTGTGGTTTAGGGGCTGTTTTGGATAGAATTGTAAGATGAGTTTAGTCATATTATTGTTGTAAATTGTTAGATTTGTTGTTGTTGTTGGTTATTAGCTTAATTTGGAATTGTTGGGTTGGTAGGATTATAGAGGAGATGTTGTCCAAATCCCGTTAGGCGACCGAATAAATGATTAGTTAGAATAATCTTGTTGGCCTAGTCTTAATCCCTATATTGTTGATGGTATTTTAGTTGACTAAGCTCGGGAAGGGACTCGAGGATTAGCTTGAGGCGTAAATAAGGTATGTAAGGCTAACCCTTCTTTCATACTTTGGCATGATCCCTTTTATATGACTCTAAAGAACGTAAAACATAAGTACTCTATTCTTAGTTGGATTTGGAGTCGATATCCAATGTCTTGTTTCGTTCATGCTATACTCTTGTTGATAATTCGAAGGAAGCTTCTGCGATACATTATACTTACATGTTCACTACAAAGCAAATGGTAAATGAAGGAAACTCTAAAACTTGTTCTCAAAATCTCTCCAAAGGGAGTTGTAATAGAAACCACTGCGAAAGGGGTGCAACGTTTTGTAACTTCATTACATATTCATACGTATATCATATGTATTGTTATTGTTCCACGATCAGCTGGATTATGATATTCTTAAGCGGAAGCGGCTCCCGAAGGGCCACCCTAGCTAAGCGGAAGCGGCTGCCCGAAGGGCCATCATGACTACGCGGAAGCGGCCGTCCGAAGGGACTATTGTGTTATTAGCCGAAAGAGGCTACGAGTAGTATATTCTATATTTATATTGTGTAAGCTAGAATTTGTGTAAGGGACCATATGACATGGTTCAAAGTGTTGTTCCGGGTTACTCCTAGGTTGCTTTCTAAACTTGCTTACTGTTACGCTTTTCCTTGTTTTATGATTGTATTGCCTTACATATTCGGTACATATTCCGTACGGACCCCCTTTCCCCTTTCTTCGGGGTTCGGGGATGCGTTTCATGCCGCCCGGAGTTCGGGGATGCGGTTAGACGATCCGGCCACCTAGGAGGAGTCGGCATTGAGAGTCGAACAACTCCACTTGCTTCGGAGGCCTTCGTTATTGTTTTGGTATAATTTTGTTTGTATACATTATGGGTACGACGGGGACTTTGGTCCGTCACTTTAAACTTAGTTCATACTCTTTAGTAGTTGAGTGCGGACATAAGTGGGTGTCATGGGTATTGTTTGGCCTTGTCCGGCCTATTGTTTTGTTGTACGAAGTATTGGCTAGATGCTAGCCTCGTTGGCTTGCCTTGTGATATGTTACATATATATAAGTATGTTTTATAGATGTTTTGAGTTACGGATGGACTTTGGTATTTATTTACAGCTTTCTGGATTCAAACTTAGTTAAATAGACCTATTGAATGCCATGTTTGAGTCCATCAAGTTCATATCAATACAATTTGGTTCATTTTTTCTTTGAGACCTTGGTAGCACACATTTATTGACCTATTCAAACAACAATCAATGAGCAGGAGCCATTTCTCCTTTGTGGATTTTTGTAGGTATTTAAGCCTTTCTTCCTTGACCAATTTTTCTTATTAAGTATCCCTCACTATTTTCAGGTCCATACTAACCCATGTTCTGTTGATATAGTCTTCATACCAACATGGGGTATTTTCAAAATGTCCCCCATATCTTTGGCTATAAATTCAATTCTTATTTTCTTAATAGTAGACATTATTGAATCTCTATCAATAGTTTTCAGCCTTTTGTAAAACTGTTGCACTTCATTCTCATACACCATAGGATTTTTGTAAGATTTCATGAATCCGGGTTAGGTGTGAATATATTGAATGAGAATTAATGCGACATTTTCGGCATATGAAGTCCTATCAAGATGAGTTTGGATGGAAATAGTTGATTTAAGATCAAGACCAAGATACCTTTCCAATGATATAAGGTAAATCTCAAACGGAGACGTGAATAAAAAGTTATGACCATTTTTTTGAAAGGTCGCAGGCAGTCAGCTAGACCGATGCGTCGCGGGCCGCATTATGCAGTCGCATTCGATGCATTTCCTGGTTGTATTTCCACCCAAAAATTGTCAGGTTTCTGTCTTGAAGGCGAATTTAGAAGTACGTCCACACTTGGCCATCTTCGACCCATAACCAACCCAGATCGGGCTTGCCTGTATAAAAACCCCAGTACGTGATTTTCTTGTTTACTCTTTCATCCCACTTCGTTTTGGCCGACTTTTTGAGATGAAATAACCCCAAAGCCTCCCCAAAAAATCTAAGGTAAGTTCTTAATAAATTCCTATCATTTCCACATCAATCTAACATCAAAATCACTACTCTTTAACCTTTAGTTCATCTTCCCAATAGTAGATTCTTG
>NW_026720306.1:0-10248 GCF_029784015.1 Lycium ferocissimum
AAACCGTGAAAACAGTCTAAACCTATGCTGCCTTAGAAACTCTGCTAAATAAGAGTCAAGTTTTTGATGATAAAAGAAATTATTCTCAAAAGTGTGTTATGGTCATCTTCAACATGACCATCTTTACTTAAAGGTTGAACCCATCAAGAGACACCTGTGGTTGGCAGCATCTTTCACTGTACACCTCAACTAAACCTTGTTCTATTTGGACACCTGGGGTAGGGCCCGACTGTGTCATTAAGACATTTTTTGCTAACATGGCACCGTGAGTGTAATACATCCAATCTAGGCGCATGAGAGGCTCATTTTTTTCCTTGAATTTTTTTTCTCATCTCTTTATTTTCTCAGCTCCTCCGATCCGCCATTCCCATGACCTCTGTTATCACCACATTTCCTTTTCCTTTCCTTCCTCTTTCACCACCATACCCAGGAAAAGAACCTTAGCAAATAAGTTTTTACTGTATTGGTCAAATCAACACTGATGGGTGAACACAAGTAAAAGAAAACAAACCCATGATTGAGCAAAAGCCATGAGCACAGTACCTTAAGAAAATCATAGAGGTTTTTTTTTTTTTTTTTTTTGATGACAGAAAATTATAGAGTTTTACCTACTTGATTTCTTGCTAGTTTCAATTTTTTAACTATATTTGTCAATGACCAAAAAAAAAAAAGAGGGAGAAAGATGTGCTGGTGTTAATAGTGGAGATTTAGGGGAAGGTTGGTTGTGAGAAAGGAACAAGAAGAGATGGGGAAGGGAGAATGATATTCTGAGAAAAAGAAACAGAAAGAAAGCGAGGGATTAAAATGCGGGAGCGATTTTGAAATAAAAATTTAAAAAATGGAACAAAGAAAAAGGGAGAAAAGTTGTGGCGGTGTTAATGCTGGGGATCTAGGTGAAGGTTGGCAGGAAGGAGGGATCGAAGACAAAGCACAAGAAGGCCCCGGGGGGTTCTAGGGGATAGAGATTCTAAAGAAAAAAAAAGTAAAAAAGAGGTTCTTTTTAAATAAAATTTCCACGTGTCGCATATGAATTCGTCTAGTTTTCGACGGAGAAGGCACTTGGCAAGCTTAAGCTGATTTTGAGAATGTGTAAAAAGTGTCTAAATTTCACGGTCGGGCCCTACCCCAGGTGTCTAAATGGAACACTGTTTACTTGAGGTGTCTAAGTGAAAGATGTTGTCAACCACAGGTGTCTCCCGATGGATTCAACCTTACTTAAAACGCCTTCATACCAAGAAGCATAGAAGATAGCCTATCATTGTCCCGACATCCAACAAAACAAAGTAAAAACCAAAATGAGAGGAAGAAGGAAATTATTGAATCTGGATGGAAAAAGAATACAGTTTTAGGCCCCGTTTGTCCATAGATACCAAAAAAAAATTCACTTTTTTTTGGAATTTTGGAGTTGGAGTTGGAAATGTGTTTGGCCATAGTTTTTGAAATTGTAGTTTTTGGTGAAATGTAGTTGTAAAAAAGTGAAAAAAGTGAAATTTTTTTGAAAAACAAGTTTTTTGAGTTTTTGGTATTCCGGAATACAACTTCAAGTTGTATTCGGAATTCTCATGGCCAAACGCTGATTCCGGAAAAAAGTGAAAGAAATTTCCGGAATAAAGTGAATAATTCTTATGGCCAAACAGGGGCTTAAAGTGAACAAGTAGGAAATTCACCTATTCTGCGTATGCTAACTTAGTTCATTGACAGGCAACGGACAAAGAGCAAACTCACATGATAGAGGGATTTAACTTGTCTAAATCACTGAAGGAGACGAATGATGGATGAACAACAGGCAAACAACAAATACTTAAGAGATTATCTCATGCAGCATTACATCTCATTGCTGCCACTCTAATAGAATTTCTTATGTAAACTGTTGCAGAAACTATCAAACCAAAAGTCACTACAAGATAAAACCATTTGATAATGTAAGAGAGATGTAATTACAAACCTGATGTACAGCATAAGAAGCAGGGTACAGATTCCCTCGATATCCTGTTTCAGGATTTCCATAATCGGCAGAATATGTAAAACCTGAAAGGATAAATCAAAATTTCTATTTTAATTAGTTGACTGTACTATGAAGTAGATAATAATGATAAGCTCTACAGGAGCAGCAAACTAGTGGTTTGAATACCTGGAGTTGCTGCAGCCAACTGGTGGTTTGAATTACTTGGAGCTGCAGCAGCAGCTGCTGCCCTTACCCTCTTTTCTGCATTTGCAAGCTCAGCATGTAGCTTTTCAATTTCAGAAGTCATAGTAATCTTATGCTTCTCCATTGCTTGACTATATTCAAGGTTGCTGGCATGCATCTTTTTTTCATAGTCAATAGCAGCCCTGTTCATAGAGACAGCACTCCTCAAATATCAACAAGAGTATGAGAGCCTGAGAAACAGCATGTGATGCAGAATGACCAAAATGGCAATATAAACTATAAAGGGGCCCATGTCACAGCAAATTTACGATACTTATAATGTGATTTTCCGTCGCAGTGTCCATTAACATCATAGAGATGCAACTTTGATGCATGCTCGCCACAATTTTTTTATTTTTTATGATGGTGGTGTCCGGGCAAGCTTGCTTCCATGGGGTACCTGCTACCTCAACCAGCACAGTAGCACAGTTACTGAGTAACTCTGCCCACCAAGGCTTAGACAAATGGGAAGAATCCGCTCGTTTTTTGCATCCACTGGGATTTGAACCTGAGACCTCATAGTTCTCCTCCCACTTCATAAATATATAGATATTTTAATTGTTCATTAACAAAGATAAACCTTTAACCACATCTGAACTAAATTAGGGTTAACACATGACATTGGAGAAGGTAAAGTGATATCCATCATATACTAAAGAAGGGAACAAAAAGTTTTGCTCATTAATAAACAAACGCGAAGAACCTTTGCTATAATAGAGTAACACATGATATTGGAGAAGGTGAAGTGATATATCTTCTAGTTTGCCTAGCGAGTTCTTTTTTTTTTTTTTTTTTCTTCAAATGCGGTCTTCAATTGATGTTTTCTTAACCTTTCGAAGACCTTGCGTAAATTTTTGATGTGGTCGGTTCTTTCTTTTGAAAAGACTACCAACTCGTCCACGTAAGGCTCGCATATGTTATGTAGGAGGTCACTAGATTACCAGCTTCCAATTTGGATATAACTATGACTTCCACAGCAAACAAGGATGTCCACATGTCATTAATTGCAGCTCTCCTCACATGTCTCTGAGATACACTAAGACAGGGCTCACGCTTCTTATATCATGATAAAATATAATTCTCAGGATGTCCCATCGATTTACTGATGTAAACCTTGCATCTAGTTTTGCTAATCTATTTGGTACTATAAGAGTCCTATTTTAGGCAGGTTTTGTTCCGGTTAGATAATGGTGAAACAGGGTTTGAAATATTCTCTCTTTTAAATAAAACACGAATATCTTTTTCTAGAAAGAAATAAAACATTATTATCTGTTTATCATAACTGGATCGACTACAAGTAGAACAAATGGTCAAGGCCAAAGACGATCCAATACATACAAAGGGAGGGCACATAGCTCCGATTTAATTTGCTTTCGCTTCCCGATTTTCAAACCACATAAACTTTGACCAACATCTTAAGATATATTCTTTCACCAAAAAATTGATAGATGTATTCTTTCACCAAATTGTTATGAGAAAAATTACAACTTACAGTACTTTTTAAATATATAGATTTTAATCATAAAATATTGAGTTACTCTAATCCAATTTAGCTTCAAAGTTTAGGCTCTCGCAAAGCGACAAGTGTCACATAGATTGGGATGAAGGGAGTATATGTTCATTTGTCGTAAAAAAAAAAAAATGAGATGATAGAGTGGAATAGGTAGTGGTAGTAGTAGTGAGGTTACCTTCCTCGTTGAACTTCCTTATGCATGGACTCAATTTCAGCTTTGATTACAGGAAACTGTTGTAACTCTTCACGAACCTTAAGGAGATCATCCTCCATGTCGTGCAATTTGGCAGTAAGCTCTTTGCGGTCAGCATTTAGGTTCTGTATATCTGTCCTAACTATAGCCATTTCCACACTAAGCTCGTCCACTATACGGACATCAGATTCCTTCTTCCTTGCCTTCTCGTAAACCTCACGGACTTCAGCATCACTTTCGGCTTTGACGGTTGCGGCTGTGGAAGAGAGAAGACGGAGCTCCTGTTGAACGGCAGAGAGGTCCTGTTTAAGAGCCACGTGTGCTGCTGCCAGACGCTGGTTCTCCATCAGCAGGGTTTCGATCTCCCGTTCTCTGTCATCGATTATGACTGATGGGTGAATTTGAGTTTGGGCTTCGGCTGCTGGAAAACGGCGCCGAGAATCATCCGGTACTGGGGTTGGGTAAGGGTCGTGGCGGCGTTTCCGTCCCTTCATCACCACTTCAACACACGCAAACGGACCTCGAAGAGAAACGACTGACTTCCTTTTTCATTTTTTTTTTTGTTATTATTTTTTTTTGTTTCAATGGGTGATTTAGGGGTTAGCACGGTAATTTCCACAAATTCTAAGGGCCCGTTTGGCCACGGTTTCAGTTGATTTGGGTGTTTATTTTAAGTGTTTATTGGCTTTTAAGGTTTTTTCTATTTTTTTGGTGTTTGAGAAAGATAAAAAGTGTTCTTAAGAACTTACTTTTAAGTAAAAAAAAGAAATCTCCGAAAATAGCGAAAGTCAAAAGTTAGGTGATGTATCGCGGTACCAACTTTTGGCTGTTTGACTTATAAGCTACTTTTTAAAAGCTTATCCAAACATCCTCTTGACATATCATTATAACAATATATTTAAAAAATGCTCTCTTCTCTCTCCATGCAAAACCCTAAAAGAGAGTAAACCCTATTGTCATAATGGTGGTCGGCGGCCAACCACCGATATTGCAACTTCATCTCAATTTCCTCTATTAAATTCCTTAGTTACGAACACAAATCCTTCTACAGTAGAGAAAAATAGTAAAACCCTAGACAAAACCCTAACTTATGCCAATCTTGTTAACATGCAACTAATGGATATGAACATGCATGTTATAGCCCGTACTTCGTACGTTCGGACGTGGTGAGAAGTTAGGGACAAGACTAGGTTCTAAAATTATTTCAATGCATAAGTAGGTTATGAATATTAATTATGAACATTATTGGTATGGAAATATTGAGAAAGGCCAAGGGTAAAAAAGAGAAATTTTGCAAAATGGCCAATGGAAATAATGTGGAAGGCTAGGGGCAAATGGTAATTTCACACGAGTTCGAAAATTCTTGAAATGCCATGTGGGCCGTGTGGTGTGCCATATTTTGATTAATGAGGGCTAATTGTAAGTCATAAAAAAATGTATGGACCAAAGCTTCTATAGGAAGACATTAGTCTTCTTTGTTGAACTTGAGAAATTTCGAAAATAGAAGAAAATTCTAGAGAAGGAAGAAGGGGACATGTGAATATACTTGAGGGCCTAAACATAAATAAGTAAAAGTGGGGGAAGATATATATATATTTGAAGTCATCTTTTAATACAACAAAAAATTGGAGAAAGAAAGAAAACAAAGAAAGAGAGGAGAAAATTAAAGGCCATTCGGCCAAGGGCTCCAAAAATTGAGTCCATGGAATTGGTCAAGAAAAATTATTTTCTTGTAGTATTCCTACTCATTCAAGGGTCCTCTACAACGTGGTATAGTTGTTTCGGAGGATAGACCGCTTGTTTTGTCGATTTAACGCTTTGGACAAGTGAAGAAGATAAGAAGAAAAAGGTAAGATTTCACTCCTTTTATCTTGGAAGAAATATATATAGGTGTTGTGGAATGTGGAAAGGAATGTAGAGTATGAAAATTTTGTGTTATGGATAAATATATGCATGGCCGAAAATGGTATGCATGGAAAGGAATGATTAAAATTTTATTTGCTATATTAATTGTGTTGTTGAAGCCTTGTGATGGAAATGGAAGGAAATGGTTCAAGTTGGTATGAAAAATTGTTGAAAATGATTATAGGAAATTATGTGATTTCAATGTAGTTTTTATGTAATTATGGAAGTAAAGTCCAAATGTGAATTATTATGTTAGTTGGTGAATTTGGAGGGATGTAAGTACGTATTAGCATGAAAGGTTGGTTGTTAAGTTGTTATGGGAAGTTTTGTGATTTTATGGTAGATTTATGTAATTGTGAGAATGAAAGTGTTAAGGTGCAAATTATGATTATTGTTAATGCAATTGGAAGATGAAAATGTGTTATGAATACTTATGTTGAAAATTAGAAGTTTCGGATGAATTATGGTTTTGGTGGAATTTTTTGTATATTTTGTAAATATTTTGTAGAATGAGATGAAATGCTTCGAATTTTATTGGAATGATCTTGATTAGAAAATGGATATGAAAACATTGATATTAGTTTGGAAGTGCAAAGTTGGATTGGAAGTTGTCGCCTTATGTTGGGAAGAAGATTATTTATGCTAGAATGTGTTTTGTAGCGATTGTTGATGCCATTGGTATTGTTGTTGGTATGGTTGTTGATATTTTGACCGAGTTAGAATCTCGGGGATGCTATGTGTATGGAAATCTTCGCTGAAATTTCGGTAGATAAACATGAATTTAAGTTAAACCCTTGGAAGCTATAACTTACAATTGGTAAACATGACCATTTGTAGATTTTGGAAAACGGGATTCGAATTTGGAGAAGCTTAAGAAGCGGAAAAGGTATGTAAGGCTTACCTTTCTTTCTCTTGGCATGTCCTAGATATACTAGGCTTGAATTTGGACCTCGGGGACAACTCTACTCTTCGGAATCTACGTCGAAATTGCCTTTTCTTTCGAGAAATTGAATCAATTATGTTGCTAATGGTTGTAAAAGTTGTCTAAACACCTAGAACTTGAACTAATGGGACCGACTATCTTAAAACTATCATGAATGATATTATGAGGAATAAAATACGTAAATTGAGTACGCCCTCATATGACCTGAAGTGGGCCCACAATCCCGAGACCTATGTAAATTGTTCTATTTGCCTTATTTCCGTACGATAATTAATGGAAACCTTTGACTAATGTTCCGAGTTTGTTATAGTATTTGGTAATTCGGATGTGAGTACTCGGTTTGGCTTATTCGCATAAACGCTTACGAATGATCTGACTTGAATATTTGATATAAACATTCCGATGGGAATATTCTAATACAAGTGTTCTGACATAAGTATCCTGATCTAAGTATTCTGGTATAAGCACTCTGATATGATAACTCCGATATGAGTACTCCGGTATGAGCGTCTGATATAAGCATTCCGCTACCTGTATTTGGATATGAGTCGTCTGATCTGAGTATCCTAATACGAGTATGCTCTACGAGCCTTAATGTCCTTCATGTATGATCTGGGATCGCTTAAACAGTCGAAGAGGTTTCGTATTTCAAACGCTCATAACTTTCGATACTAATTCGGAAAAACCCGAAACTCATTTCCCCGAGCCTCCGAATGTCGGTAAGTGTCCGTATTCATCGAGTACGGATTTATGTGCATATGGTTTCTCACGACTCGCTCGTGCGTGGCTCAATGTATTTTTCATCGAGTCCGGGCCGGGGCATGTTATGTTCTCGTGCGTACTCTATGGTATGATTCGATTCACCGAGTCCGGGCCGGGACATGTTATCGTGCTCTTCTTCTCGCATTATTCACCGAGTCCTCGTACGTGCGCGGGCGGGACACGTTATCCGTATGTATTTATGATTTGATGGTACGGGGATGGCGGCCGGGATGGCACATTATGATTCTTCACCGAGACGCCGATGGGGGGCGGGACACGTTATGTATACATGGTACATGATTCGACATACATGATTTCACCTACCGAGTCCCCTTAACAAGGCGGGACACGTTATTTGCATATATGACATATGATTAAATTATGATCCTATTCACCGAGTCCCTTATCGGAAGGGACCGGGACACGTTATGAGCATATGTGATCTATGATTTTGACATGCATCGATGAGTCTATCCACCGAGTCCCTCGTAGGAGGGCGGGACACGTCATATACATGTACGATATATGACTGCGGTATGATAATTACGTTCACCGCGTCCCCCGCAAGGGCCGGGATACGGTATCCGTGAACATCATATGATTCCGATATGTATAATCGTGTCCGAAAAGTAAGCATCGAATATTACGTACGTTACGTAATACGTCGATATATATAACATCATCCGAGTACTCGTACGTCGAATTTCATCCGACATATGACCTCGTTCGAACATTACGCACGTTCGCACTCCGTCCGACGTGCGATATTATCGGTGCACTCGTATTTTCGCACCTCTTCGGACATGCGATCCGTGATTGAAAACTAAGTATTTTGGTACTCGGTTGACCCACTTACTTTACGTACCTCTTCGGCATATGAGACGGGTATGTATGGATTGTGTACGAAAAGGTAAGCGTACGGTATACCGAGTAGTGTATTTACACCGTTATTTAATACATTTCGATTATATGGTTCGTTTCTCGTATTGCATGCTTTACATACTCGGACATATTCCGTCGACCCCGCTTTCTTCGGGGGCTGCGTTTCGTGCGCGCGGTACTCCCGGGAAGGAGCCGGGTTATTATATAAGGTGTTCCAACGAGAGATGGCAAGCTCCGTTCTCCCGGAGGGGGCCGAGTCGAGTTTGTACGTTATGATTTACGGATACGTGTTAGAGACTTTGCGAACGGCGTCGTGGGTGTTGGTTGTCGGCATGTAAAGCGGCTCCGTCGGCCGATACGTCATATGTGATTGGTTTTGTTTGACTACGAAATTTATGTAATTTGAAAGTAACGAAAAGAATTATTTCTGAAAGTTATACTTTGCGTTTTATCTTTATTTGAAAAAAATAATTTATGAGCGTAATAAGAGTCTGTGGGTTCGCTCGGCTCCGGATGTGGGGTCGGGTGCCCATCACACCCTAATAATGTTAGGGTGTGACAAAGTGGTATCAGAGCGAGGTCTGTCCGTGGGGTTGTCTGCCGCAAAGTCGTGTCGGTAGAGTCACATTTATGGTGTGAAGCGCGCCACATTTTATAAACGGCGAGGCTACGGAGCATCTAGGAATTATTGACCTTCTTTCCGTCATTGCGTATCGTGCGATAGAGCCAAGTCGCCCGCAGAGAATGAAATAGAAATTCCATCCGTAAGCCTTACATACGACGGAAGGAGGTAAGTGTGGATATACTTGACCGGTTACCGAGACGGCGATTCGGATGGCAAGAATGTGATATGAAGTTGTATACTCGTAAGGTATTGATGGCATTCGCGGTGTACGAATTTCGGATAATAAGAATTTGTGAAGGTGATATGAAAACCGAAAAGGGCAAAACGGTAATTGCACAAGAAAGGGCGTGTTACGAAAATGCCTCGGAAATACATCGAAACTTTGGTAGCTCCGCATTATGTAATAAAGGCCACGCAAAAGCGCATGCGATTATATCGATACAATAAAGCACCGATTCCCCCTAAAGTTTCGGGGTTAGCGTGTTCGGTGGGAGCAATTTCAGCCGGTGACCCCCGGGAAGTTTACTAAAATTCTCACAAAGGTAGATCCAAGAGACAAGATGAGGAATTAGAATGTACAAGATGGTTGGAGGCTATAAAAGGAGCCACGCAGCACGCGACAAAGCGAGATTAGAGGAGGACGGAGAGAAAGTACGCCACGGTTGCGGAATTTTGGATAGGCTTGAATGGTATCCGGAAGTATTTTGTGGGTTAGTTGATACTAATTATATGTGTATATGCATATGAACATGTATGATATCTCATACGTGAGGAGATCGATGGAAAGTAAAAAAGGAAAAAATTATGATAAGAAATCTTCTACGTTGTACGGGAATTGGGGCGTTCATATGGACCCCGGGGGGACCATTTATAATTGAGCCCAAACCCCCCCCCCGGGCGGGGTCCCCACTTGGACACCCGGACGTCCTCCAACGGATCGGGCATCCGGGGTGCTAACGTCGGACATACTTCCCTCGACTAACATCTCGTCGAACTCTATATCCAAAACCTCGAGGGGTTGGGGGTTTTTATCAAAAAAGGTTCAGCCCATACCCACCCCCCGTGACAACCCCCCCTCCCCAGCCCCCACCCCTTTCGAAGAACCGGGGGCGGGACGGGGGCCCCCCCGTCCCAAAAAGTCAAAATATATACGAACTAGGAACAAAAAAAAATATACCAAAAATAGTTCGGATCAAAGGGGGCTCCCCCGGACCGAAATCCCTTGGGGGGGTCCCGG
>NW_026720307.1:0-14708 GCF_029784015.1 Lycium ferocissimum
AAAACTGGTTTTAAAGGTTTTTCCAATCAAAGCATGAGAATAATGACAATAGGAGAAACATTATGTACATCGCGATACGGGATATTTTTATGATTGATTTCGGAAAAAGTTGGGAAGGATAGCTCGAGGAACATAAGCACCCATATTTATTAGCCATAAAGAGATACTAAGCAAATATTTGGGTTATCAGTGTGAGAGCAGCTGTGATGAGGATGTAAAGGATTAGATAGCCTAACTGCTAAACTACAAAGAGTCAATACAGTGTGCATCTAAAATCAACGGATACAAGAAGGAAAAATTCGAGACGACACAAAAGGAGTAAATGCAAAAAGGGTGCCGCATTTGAGCGAGGAAATTTTACTACCTTAATAGGAAATAAAGGAATGGGAAAAAGGAGTACTTGCAAGACGACGAGCGGTTATCTAACGTCCAGGTCATCGCGGTGGTTTGTTATGTTGGAAACCGGACTTCACGAGCTTCATTTTGAGCTTTTTGCTTTGCTCAAAATTCTATATACTAAAAAGATATATTTTCTCAAATTGGGCCAAAATTGCCCCTCGCCCAATCATATGTTAAGCACATATAACCTTATATATCTTTGGAGGTAACTCTAATGTCCACGATTGAACGACTAACACCTAGCGAATCTCAATGTACAAAACTTACGAGGTGTAACATTCCTCCCCCTTAGGAACATTCGTCTTCGAATGTTAAACTCTTAGGGATTTTTATGAAAATTTTGCCAGGGTTTCCCTTGTAAACGCACTACTATCATCCTATCACAGCAACCCAAAATATACAATACAATGCCTCACAGGGCCAAAGCATTAACATCTATATTGTCCACGTACGACCAAGAAATCCTTCAAAGCAGCATTACATACCTGAGGTTGCTGGTGTCTTTGTTTGAAGTCCTTCCGGAGGTGGAAACAGATGCAGGTACTTGGACTTCATATCCTCCTCAACTTCCGTTATTATTTCTCAGACTTTCCTCTCTGTTATTATTTCTCCACGGCATGGCACCCGGCACCTTACGAAAATCGAGCGAACCAAATTATAACTTGTATTCTTTATGTCTTGAATGACAAAATAAGGCTAAGGGTAGATATGAACGTAATATCATGTATAAATATATGTCCAATGGACCCACGACGCCAATATAATGACCGACAGAACATAACGAAGCTATACACAGGAACTGTCTGCAAAGCCTCTATGAACATGACTGAAGTATTCAAGTCGGGACAGGGCCCCCGACATGCCCTGAACAAAAATCATACAAACATATATACATCCAGACTCGGCAGCGCTCCAGGAAGAAGTGGAGCTCACCAATCATAACTAGTACTTGAAGGTAGCCTATGATGAAAGATCCTTGTCTTGTCTATCCACACCTGCGAGCGTGAACGCAGCGTCCACAAGAAGGGACGTCAGTACGAACAGTGTACTGAGTATGTAAGGCAGGAATAGTAACATAGTAAAAGATACCGAACATGGAAAATAATATAATGAACGTATGAAGATAAAGTAATATAAAAGAGATCAACCTGTGCCTCTGAATGCCCTTTTAAGGCGAATGTCGTGCATGCTTAGCTTTTAAAGAAAACCTTTTCCATACACATCCATATGTAATATCTCGTCCGGCCGTTAAGGCGCGGTAATACATATATATACACATAGCGTCTTGCATGGTATTATCTTACCCGGCCATGTAGGCTCGGTGTCATCTTACCCGGCCCTATCGGGACTCAATTTTATCTTACTCGGCCTTTTCGGGACTGATGTTATCTTACTCGACCATATAGGCTCGATATTATCTTACTCGGCCATATAGGCTCGATATTATCCCCAGCTGATCAGTGGGATGCAATGCATACATACATACATACATACATATAAAAATACATAAATGAAATAAACGTCATCATTAGCATTACCATCGTCACTATATCATTCCTTGAAGAATTAACCATCGTAAGATGAAATCGATAATGTCATGGAAGTCTCGGGAATCATGAACTTAGATAGCACTGAAAATAGAATCGTGATCTTCGCTATATCTCACCTCGAAGGAACGAATGGCATGAGATGAGACCATCAACAATAAGTAAGATCAAGGGATTCATTGGAATGGCTCAATAATCTCGTAATGCTCTCAAATCATAGTTTCGAAGTTTCTAGAAGAGGATCATCATCATCGTCACAATCATCATAGAACATTTTTTTTCATTGAACATCGTAAGAATCTTTAAGTGTCATAAACTTCCAGCTTTTGAAAACAAGGAGGTTGTAGAAACATTTATGGCATCATAACATAGGAATCATGCCTTTGAAAGAAAGGGACGAGCCTTAACATACCTTTTTGGTCGCCTTAACTTTAACTACTCAACGCTTGTCCTCCCAGGCTCGTAAATCTATATTCAAGAAAATTTATACTATTATTAGACTCACCATTATAAACTTGTCTTAGTCCATCAAATAAATCTTTCTAGAATCTGCCAAAATTTTGGCAGCAGCTCCCCTATTTATATGCCTAGCCCAAATCTCAATTCAGCAACCAAAAACAACAATAACAATACCAACATCAACAACAATTTTATCAACACCAAAATATTACATAAACATCCCACACGATGTTTTATCCAATTTCTCCACCAACGACTTTACTATACAACCATTTCATCACTCTATCTTCGTAAATAAACCAAAAGAAATATTAATAAGGAGAGACTCATACCTTATTTTTGTTAAAACAGCGATATCTCCAACATCCACCTTGAATTCACTGCAAAACCATACTAGAATCACATATATGAGTTTATCCGAGCTTCGAATAATACTCCGTCACTTAAAAATTGCTTAATTTTTGTTTCTCTCTCTCTCTCTTCAATTTTTGGAAATTTCTAGCAAAATCTGATGGAAAAAGGGGGTTATTACCCTTTATATAAGGGTCAAATTTGGGTCGGGTTCACTGTAGCATTTTACTGTAGCCGCATTGTAGCAGGTATGTTACTGTAGCAGTACTGTAGTACGTGTTTCTTCTCTATCAGTTGAACTTGTAACGTCCATAATTCTCTACTCCGATGTCCCATCGACGAACGGTTTGTTGCGTTGGAAACTAGACTCGACGAACTCATTTTAGCCTTTTGTTTCACTTCAAAACACTTCATATGCTGAGAGATGTTCATCCCCCAAATTGGACAAAAATTTTCACACAAAACATTACCCATCCTTTCTCCAAAGTCGTACTACTCCAATTCTTCAACTCATTTCCTTATAAAACCTTCCTATGTACCTTATATACATCCTTCACTTATTAAATATACTTAATAATGCTCGCTCTTTATATTCCAAAGTGGTTTCACTTAACCCTAACCCTACGTACTTATGTTTCAAATTTGATAAGTGCTCTTCAAAGATACAGGGTGTAACATCCTTCCCCCCTTAAAAACATTCGTCCTCGAATGTTGTTGCTTGCGAGCTTACGGTGCCTTCATTAGTTTCTTATCCTCATGTTCTTATGTATGTACTCAGTGGTCAACTGATATCTAGTTACCGTCCTGGGACATGTTGTCATTAAGATGGTCCTAACTCATGATTGCTACGGCCCCCGGCCGATATGTGAGCACACTTTAACACACACACTGTTTTTCCTTGCTCCTTATCTCCCTACTAGTAGAAAAATTCTCTTATTCAAACATGGCACCTTTCCTTTCTTACTTCTCTGGTGCTATTCTAGATCCTCCCCTTTTGTACTAGTCGACCTTATATATATACCATATCACCTCTTTTTTTTTTTTTTATCCCTTGGTCGGACTCTTTAATTCCTTACAATACCATCATAGTTCCACTTATGGTAGCATCCAGATGATTTGCAATAGCATTTCCTTGCTAGTGACTTATTATTCCCAGTGATTATCGTTTCTCACGTTCTTCGCCTCATACACACTTAGTCATGACTTCCTTTTAATGTGAGTATACTTCGCTCCAGCCCAGTCCCACTTATCAAAGTTTGTTCTCTGACCCCACACATTCGTCTCTTATTCCATACTACCATCCTTTATCTCCTTTTCTTGCCTACCTTCGAATTTTTATCCAAATAATCCCTTGCCTTGCCCGTCGTCTCTCTTGGAAGCTTCACTCACACTCGTTTCTTACACTTTTTCCTTTTCTCAAGACATTCTAATCCTTTTACTTTCTATATACTCACTCCCTTCCTTTTCCTGACGTTATTGCGTTAGGACTTTCCAACTCTAATCTATAGTGAAAATAGCATCAACTTACCTTGTAACATTTGTACCACTTTTGACACTTCAATTTTTTCACTTGAACTTCATTACCTTGTTCAATCAATGCCTTCAGTATATAGCAACGCCGGTTGCTGGGACACATATACCAATTTGGCGCGATCACATATGGGATATCATACCTATACATATATGTGGTTACTATCCCCTCACTTACAAAGTATCTCCAAATACTATTCGAACTCATCCTAATTCTAGAGCTATGATGCACCTTCTTTCTCGCCACCGATCTAGTCCGCCTTGTCCTTCGCGACCTCTTAAGGTTTCCAACCACTCCGCATACTCCAATTTCCCTTAGGCTACTCTAGCTTCTCATCTGTCCCCTATCTCTGAATTTGTAAGACTTTTAGTATACTTCCCAGGGGGGTCACCCATCCTAGTATTACTCTCACCCCGGCACGCTTAACCTTGGAGTGCTGATGGGATCTGGTGCGTTAGTGCTAGTATGATCGCATCCACCCTACTGCGTGACTTTTATCACATAACCTAGAATAAGCTAAAATTTTAATAGATTCCGATAAATCCTCGTGATGCATCTCCCCCCAGATTAAAAGGATCCCTTACTCTTCCGACGAAGCAAATGCTATTTTAGCCTTTGGAACTCCCGATGACAAGCCATCAATCAACATATACAACTGTTTTCCATTCCTAAATGTTAAGATTCCTTATAGCGGTAAAACTTCTTAGCCGCAGTTATCTATAAATACTTTGTTTATCGGTCCCTTCAAAACTTCCATTTGTCAACTATCAATGGTATCCTGCAATAGTTGTACGCACATAAGAAGTTCCAATAAAAGACTCATATACCTGTAGCCGGCCTGTCCTCCTCTCGGTCTGGAGGGCTGTAGAGTGAAGTATCCTCCTCATCGTGCTAGCCATCTCATCATGGCGATTGTTTGTATGGTTCTATATCATATACTCTCACAACTGATATGACTAGCAGCTTAAAATTTCACGAGGGTTCATTGTCACCAGCTTGTTTCGACCAACGCAATATCCTTGAATCCTTTTCTTGCGATCTTATCCCCGTCTACTCTCATGGCTTCTCCTTGCATTTCCTTAGCTCATCTAGCTTCATAGATCCCTATTACTTTTCGATTGTCCCACTGTCGAGTGTCATAATTCCTCCAATACTTGGTCCGTCTTTGTGCTCGTACTCAAGCTTACTTGCTCCCCCCTTAAAGGTTTTACCTTATGGTGTTGTACTTCATTGCCATTCTCGATCGGAATTTATGGGGATACTCGAAATAGTGATGTGCCCAACTATCTATCGAGTCGGAATAGTACTTTTCATTCCAATAACTGATGCCCGATGTCCACTTGTAGCATCGTCTTTATTTTATCATCTCATATCAACGTGTCCTATACTTTCCCTTTAATCAATCTGTAGCAATCATAGACGTATAATCTTTGTTATCTCTTAAATCCTTGGTCCTCATCCTTAAATTTTAGGAAAATTTTGACAGAATTTCCCCTATATTTCTTACTATCCAAACCTGCACGTAGCCCAGAAAATACATGCAATGCCTCACAGGCCCTCAATACCGAACAGAAATGCAAAGATGACGAAACTTATGTCATGCGTCACAACTCGGAATATGCTTGAACTTTTATCAATCGTCCTTGTATACTTTCCAGGTCACTTTCTCTTCCATTCATTGGCTATATATTTCAATAATACTTGCAACATTCTTACCATATCTGACTTATAATCCTTTTTACCATTACTTACCTCTGTATTGATTCCTTCAACTTCTGTCGTCTGCAATCTTACAACTGAACTTATCATTAAATTATACATGTAACTAATTCCCCCTTCTTTACTATACAATCATCTTATCTTGATTATGACCAATTTATTCTCATAGAAGATGCACATCTTGATGACGTAATTTCAACAAAGTGACTTACCTCTGTAATCCCAATATCATCATCCTCTTCCTTTGTCAACACCATTCTTCCACTGAAATTAAGGGTTAGTACAAGGAATTTCATTTCCTATGACTTGGCTCTCATCGCACGATCTAAGATAGAAAGAAAGGTCAATGATTCCTAAATGCCCTGCAGCCTCCTATTTATAAGTGTGGCTGGTTTCACACCCATAAACTGGACTCTGCTAGACACAGCTTGCAGATAACCCTAGGACAGAACTGCTCTTTGATACCAATTTGTCACACACCACCCTTGGTAAGGCGTAATTGGCACCCGACACCTTACAAAAATCGAGCGAACCAAATTATAACTGGTATTCTCTATGTCTCGAATGACAAAATAAGACTAAGGTTAGATATGAACATAATATCATGTATAAATATATGTCCAATGGACCCACGACACCAATATAACGACCGACAGAACATAATGAAGCTATACACAGGAACTGTCTGTAAAGCCTCTATGAACATGACTGAAGTATTCAAGTCGGGACAGGGCCCCCGACATGCCCTAAACAAAAATCATACAAACATATATACATCCAAACTTGGCAGCGCTCCAGGAAGAAGTGGAGCTTACCAATCATAACTGGTACCTGAAGGCAGCCTACGATGAAAGATCCTCGTCTTGTCTATCCACACCTGCGGGCATGAACGCAGCGTCCACAAGAATGGACGTCAGTACGAACAGTGTATTGAGTATGTAAGGCATGAATAGTAACATAGTAAAAGATACCGAACATGGAAAATAATATAATGAACATATGAAGATAAAGTAATATAAAAGAGATCAACCTGTGCCTCTGAATGCCCTTTTAAGGTGAATGTCGTGCATGCTTAGCTTTTAAAGAAAACCTTTTCCATACACATCAATATGTAATATCTCGTCCGGCCGTTAAGGCGCAGTAATACATATATATACACATAGCGTCTTGCATGGTATTATCTTACCCGGCCATGTAGGCTCGGTGTCATCTTACCCGGCCTTTTTGAGAATCGATTTTATCTTACTCAGGCCTTTCGGGACTCGATGTTATCTTACTCGGTCATATAGGCTCGATATTATCTTACTCGCCCATATAGGCTCGATATTATCCCCAGCTGATCAGTGGGATGCAATGCATACAAACATACATACACATAAAAATACATAAATGAAATAAACATCATCATTAGCATTCCCTTCATCACTATATCATTCCTTGAAGTATTAACCATCGTAAGATGAAACCAACAATGTCATGGAAGTCTCGAGAATCATGAACTTAGATAGCACAGAAAATAGAATCGTGATTTTCGCTATATCTCACCTCGATGGAACAAATGGCATGAGATGAGACCATCAACAATAAGTAAGATCAAGGGATTCATTGGAATGGCTCAATAATCTCGTAATGCTCTCAAATCATAGTTTCGAAGTTTCTAGAAGAGGATCATCATCATCGTCACAATCATCATAGAACATTTTTTTCATTTAACATCATAAGAATCTTTAAGAGTCATAAACTTCTAGCTTTTGAAAACAAGGAGGTTGTAGAAACATTTATGGAATCATAACATAGGAATCATGCCTTTGAAAGAAAGGGACGAGCCTTAACATACCTTTTTGGTCGCCTTAACTTTAACTACTCAACGCTTTAACTTTAACTACTCAACGCTTGTCCTCCCAGGCTCGTAAATCCATATTCAAGAAAATTTATACTATTTTTAGACTCACCATTATAAACTTGTCTTAGTCCATCAAATAAATCTTTCTAGAATCTGCTGAAATTTCGGCAGCATCTCCCCTGTTTATATGCCTAGCCCAAATCTCAATTCAGCAACCAATAACAACAACAAAAATACCAACATCAATAACATCATTATCAACACCAAAATATTTCATAAATATCCCACACGATGTTTTATCCAATTTCTCAACCAACGACTTTACTATACAACCATTTCATCACTCTATCTTCGTAAATAAACCAAAAGTAATATTAATAAGGAGAGATTCATACCTTGTTTTTGTTAAAACATTGATATCTCTAACATCCACCTTGAATCCACCGCAAAACCATACTAGAATCACATCTATGCGTTTATCCGAGCTTCGATTAATACTCCGTCACTTGAAAATTGCTTACTTTTTGTTTCTCTCTCTCTCTCTCTCTTCAATTTCTAGAAATTTCTAGCAAAATTTGTGGAAAATTGGGGTTATTACCCTTTATATAAGGGTCAAATTGGGTCGGGTCACTGTAGCATTTTACTGTAGCCTGTAGCACGCATTTCGTAGCAAGCCCTGTTAGCTGAACTTGTAATGTCCATAATTCTATACTCCGATGTCCTATCAATAAGCGGTTTGTTGTGTTGAAAACTAGACTCGACGAACTTCATTTTAGGATTTTGTTTCACTTCAAAACACTTCATATGCTAAGAGATATTCATCCCCCAAGTTGGACCAAAATTTTCATACAAAACATTACCCATCCTTTCTCCAAAGTCGTACTACTCCAATTCTTCCACTCATTTCCTTATAAAACCTTTCTATATACATTATATACATCCTTCACTCATTAAATATACTTAATAATGCTCGCTCTTTATATTCCAAAGTGGTTTCACTTAACCCTAACCCAACGTACTTATGTTTCAAATTTGATAAGTGCTCTTCAAAGATACGGGGTGTAACACTAAGTCTTCGAACTTGCCTATTTAAAATGGCAATAGGTACCTCTTCATAGGACAGTTTCTCGGTAACTTGGACATCGTCTACAGGCACAATTCGGTAAGGATCTCCTACACACTTCCGAAGCATTGATACACGGAACATTAGGTGGACTAAATCCAAGTCCGAAGGTAGATCTAAATCGTACGCCACTTGGCCTACCTTGCGCACAATCTTATAAGGCCCAACATACCTGGTCTAAGTTTCCCCTTCTTACCAAATCTCATCACACCATTTATCGGCGACACTTTGAAGAATACCCAATCATTAACTTTGAACTCCAAGTTTCATCAACGATTGTCCTCGTAGGATTTCTGATGACTTTGAGCTGTTAGTAGTCGATCTCGAATGAGCTTGATCTTCTCTACCGCTTGCTGGATCAGATCCGAGCCTACTAACATTGTCTCTCCTACTTCGAACCATCCAATAGGTGATCTATATTTTCTCCCGTATAGAGCTTCATATGGGGCCATCTGGATACTGGAGTGATAGCTATTGTTGTACGCAAATTCAATAAGCAACAAATGATCATCCCAATTCTTGATAGTGCGCTCGGCCTGCCAGTCAGTCTGTGGATGAAATGTTGTACTAAGCTTCACTTGTGTTCCCAAACCTTCTTTGAAGGATCTCCAAAAATTATATGTAAATTGTGCTCCTCTATAAGTAATAATAGATACCGAGACACTGTGAAGTTGCACTATGTCATGACCCTGTCACACCCCGACTTTACTAGGGTGTGATGGGCACCCGACCCCATATCTGGAGCCGAGCGAACCCTCTGACTCTTATTACATAGATAATTTTTTTTTCCTCTAAGTCAACTACACGTAACAAAGCTTACTAAAATATTCTTTCTGTTGCTTCCCGAGCGAATCGGATTTGTAACTGAATAAAACTTATATCATAATACAAACTGACACATTGGCCTATTCGGCCACCGACGACCGACTTCTCGGTACCCACGACTCGTCTCCGCAAAGTCTCTAACCGTAATCGTAAATCCCGGCACGTGTACCGACTTGGCCACACTCCGGGCCAAGTGGAGCTTGCCAACTTCGCCGGATCATCCGCTATATTAACTTCAACCCGTCCGGGTGTACCGCGCGGCACGAAACGTGCCCCCGGCTAAGAGGGGTCGCATTTAATAGTGTACCGAGTATGTAAGACATGAACAAGAACAACATGGTAAGAACCGTAGAGCACGTCATGTAAGGAGAGTATACCGTACATACGAGGCATATCGCGTGCAAAACCGTGACCGTACATACAAGTGCCTCGCGATACCGTGCCTTCTTAGCTTTCTTACTCATATATATACATATATACATAAAAGTAGAATATATTATATTGCCGAGGCGTCGCGGTACCGATCCATTTAACCATAAATATGCACATCCCGCGTCCGGCATCCCGCGTCCGGACGATATCATGTGCCATGCTCCAACCGATCGTGGATATGCGTATATAACGCTCCGCCCTTATCTCCATTTTCCCCCGTAAATATATCGGCGTCTATAGCGCCCCGGCTCTTCCATCATATATATATATTCATATCACATACATATATCATTGCCGTCTATAGCGCTCGATTCTTTTTTGTCATATGCACATACTTATACCATATACATTTCCCGGCGCCTATAGCGCTCGATTCTACTATCATATACACGTACTTATATCATGTATATTTATCGTACGTCATATATAGCGCTCCGATTCGTTATCATATACATATACGTATGTCGGGTACACACATCAATCGGGTCATAGGCATAATTCCATATATTTAGAATCCTTAGAATAGTCATTACCTATAATAGACCGGGGGATGTCCGTAAATAGCTTAACATTCCACATCATCATATTCGTGGTAAGAGCATATCCTTGTCATATTCATCATTTACTTCTTCTCTTATCCGGCATCATCACTATCATCATGGAACCATAGTCGTCGTTTTAGTCATTAAGGCTTTCAATATTGTAAAACTTGGTTTTTGAAGAAAAATGAATATTTTGGAAAACACTTGTAAACTTTTAGTAAGAAAAATCATGCACGGGTCAAGGGTTTAGTTAAAACAACTATTGTTTGGCAAAATGGGATAATAACTAAGAACTTTCATTGACTATAGTACGGAAATAAGCCTAATGGAACAATAGGAGGGAATTCGGGAATAGTGGGCCCACCTCGGGTCAAATGAGGTGGTGTACACGCTTTACGTATAATACGCTTCATGACAATACTTTATGGGAGCTTTAGGGTAATCGGATCCTAATCATGCAAGTTCTAAGTGTTTAGACCTTTCTTTCAACCATGCATGAACATTTACTTCAATCTTATTGAATGAATAGTAACTAATTTCAATCTAGGATTTCTAGGAAAGGAATTGTCCCCGAGGCCCGTGTTCAAGCCTACTACATCTAAGACATGCCAAAGAAGGAAAGTGAAGTCTTACATACCTTTTTCCGCCTTGTACGCCGCTCCAATTTCAGCTTCCAATTCCGCCAAAATCTACAATTTGGTCATGTTTACCAAAACTTGATTAGTGTCTTTAGAACTGGATTCTTCAAATGACACTTGGCTACCGAAATTTCGCAAAGCACTTCCCCTATAAATACACCGTCCCGAGAATACGGCTCGGCCCAATTCAACAACAACAACTCCGGGAATTTAACCCGGCCAAACTATCAACAACAATTCCAACAATTATTCTAACCACACCAATAATCAATTCACAACATGTTCAAGATATTTCAACTCGAATCTTCCGAATGCCATAAGAACTTCAACAATGCATTTATTTCTTTCAACTCATGAACTATATCAACAATTCCATACATTTACAACATTATTTTCATGAATTCAAGAAAGCATATTCAATTCATATTACGCCCCAAATCAGCCCATAACCATCACAACTTCCATTCGAATCATCAACTTTCATTTTTATTACATAGAATCCATCACAACACAACTAGAATACTAACTAACATTAGTTCATTTTTCCACACCATGGCAGCCCCTCACGGCACACACACACTACACACACCCTTTTCATGAATTTTATTCATTTCTACACGTTTCAACATACACAAACTATCTAGAATACATGTGCTCCAACCATGCTAAATAAATTAGTTTTTCACTTCTATGTCTTGCTACATATACACGGCCACACCATACAATACCCTAATTCCATAAACTTCATTCATCTTCATACTTCACCACACACACAAACCATGCATAGCTCATGAAAACAAGGATTAAACCTTACCTCTTACTTCCACTCTTCTCTCGGCTAGGCCATGAATCATGCAAACGGATGGTTTTCTTGCTCTAACGACTACTCCACGTCGACAAGGGCCTTCCAATTAGTAGAGAACCAAGGAGAAAATATTTTTTTCTTGAGCATCTCCCATGGCTGAATTCGGCCGGCCCATGGCCGTGCTCTCCTTCTCCCTTTTTCTTCATTCTTCTTGAACTTTCTAAGGCACAAATGATGAATTGCCTTGTACTCTTATCACACACACATATATATATTTATTCATGGCACATGGCTGATCATGTGCAGCCCTTGGACGTTTTTTCCCTTCTTTTTTTTTCATTCTTCTTTTCTCCAATTCTCTAGATTTATCTTTGTCTTTCCCTCCAAGTTTCTTCATATTTCTAGAATTTTTCTTTTAATGAAAAGGATGACAAATTCCCTTGCCTTGTCATCTTTTAATAACATATAATAGCCATCCATGTGGCCATGGCCCACACCCCATGTGGCCATGGCCCACACCCCATGTGGCCGGCCACTTATGGCTATTTTCATAAAATGGCCAACTTTCTATAAATAACTTTTGGTCCCAAATTTTCCTTAATGTCTCCCTCCAACATGATTCACAAACACCTTACGTCTTAAAACAAAGTCGAAAAATGGTCTTGTCCTTAATTTCCCGCAATTAGCTCGGAATATCCAAATGTACAAAATGCGAGGTGTAACATCCCCAAACCCCGTGGGCCGCGACTAGTGTCCTGTCTGGACACCCATACGTACCTACCTGACCGATCTGTCATACTAAACAGCTAATTCCATTTAGACATACATAAATTCATACAAATATAAAATACATCGCACGAAAATATATACATACTTAAACCTGTACATAAGCCGTTAGGACTATCACCGGTAGCGAAAATTACTTAATTCGCGTACTCGCATTTACTTACCGAACGTGACAACCCACAACCCACAAACATGTACATGTGCCTCTAACATACATAACGAGAATCGAAGACGGGACAGGCCCCGCCAGCCCGAAATAAGCATATGAACAAACGTATGTCAAAGAAAGTATATACCAAAAGTATAAGCTCCGGATCGGGGTGGGAGCGACTCCAAACAAGCAGTATATCCTACGGTGGCGTACAGATGCGGTACGGTGCGTACCGCGCGGGCATGTAGCGCAGCCCCCCGAAGAGTAGGGGGTCGATGCACTTTCAGTATGTAAAGCGGAAAGGTAACAAGTATAATCATAATCAAAGACAGAGGCGTAAACATATGTACGGAGCTATGGTTAGAACTGGCACAAAAGGTAATACCTTGTCCGAGACCTCGTAAAACATAACGCATATCGTATCATATAATGTCATGCAAACATGTATCGTGTCCCGACCCGATAAGGACTCGGTAAGTGAAGTCGGGCATAACAAAATCATGTATCATGTGTAGATGACGTGTCCCGCCACCACAAGGGATTCGGTAATATGGAATCATATCTGCCAAAATCATATATCATGTATGCATAACGTGTCCCGCCCTCTCCGCGGTCTCGTGAATGATAGTGTGTGCCGTCCTCGGCCACCATCCCCGTATCATCATATCATAGTCATATACGCATAACGTGTCCCGCCCCGCGCATGCGGACTCGGCGAATAATGCAAAAAATGCGCACAAGAACATGTCACGGCCCGGCTCTGAAAAGACATATCATGACTTGCACGAACAGAGTAATGCAGAAACATATGCATGTAAGTCCAGACTCAATAGACAAATCAAACAATACGTCATAATACATACCTTTCGGATGACGTGACAGATTATGTCAAAGCAGAATTTTTAGATTGTTCGTACGTAACAAATATATCCATGTGGCTCACGGAATATTCAGATGATGGAAATCTTTAACATACGGAACAATTCAAATGACATATCACTTCAAGGAAATCGGACGACACTCGTATATATATGTATGCCCTTTTGGGGATGGCACGATTACTTACATCGAGTCATGTTTCTAGGATCATAACACATGTCAAAATAGATTACAGACTCGTCATATTTATCATTCGACAACGGTACAATGATCATGTTATATCCCGTGTTTTCGCCTATTCGGAAATTTTGAAATAATTGTGACTTGTGTGCCATAAGCCTATATTGTGATTCTAGTTACTATGTCTAGGTTGCTTATGAAAAATAATTGGTGTGGAAATATGGAGGAAGGCCAAGGGCAAAACTGGAATTTTAGAAATTAGTTTCGGAAATTACAAACGAGATTTTAATCAATTGGGCTAAAAAAAAAATATGAAAATTGAGGCCCAAATGGGAGGGTGGTCGGCCATGACCCATAGGCCAACCCAACCCATTAATTAATTGGTCATGTGAAGAACATGTGACCCATTTAAGTTATATGAGCTAACCTTCAAGAAATTTCAAGAAACCATCACAAAACAAAAAAAAAACTTAGAGCAATGACAAGGCCATTGGGAAC
>NW_026720308.1:0-22436 GCF_029784015.1 Lycium ferocissimum
GCTTTTTTTCGTTTTTTGAATTATGAGTTTTCCCATGTTAATATTTGACTATTTTGTGATAATACCGAGGCCATATGTGATTTGTATAATTATGCGAGTTAGTATGCTAATTCGAGTGTCGATTTACGTGGGCCGCCCAATTCGACGCAAGTCGCCTTTCTGAGGTTGGGTCAATGTGACAACGATATGAGGAAAATGACTTGGGAAGTAGATAAAGATATGAAGTTTAGGTATCCACATTTGTTTCCTCTCCCAGAGAAGATTCAAGCAGAGACACCACTGTCCTCAGGTATGTAATGCTTCTTTTGATGATTTCCTAGTCATGTGTGGCCATTATTGATATTGTTATTATAGCCCTATGAGGCATTGTATATTTTGGGCTATTGTGGCAGGATGGTAATGGTAAAGTTAGAGGGGAAACTCTGGCAAAATTTTTGTAGAATCCCTAAGAGTTTAACATTCACGGACAAATGTTCTTAAGGGGGGAAGAATGTGTTACACCTCACACTTTCAGAGCTTGAGCACGCCACGTATTTCATCGTATTAATGGAGTATTGGAGACGTCCTGTGAATTTTTGAAAGGTACAAGCCATGGGAAGTGCGTAATAACGAAGTAAAGGATGAATTATGATCTCGTAAGTCATAACCGGAAGGACAACCTTGAGCCAAAGGACATGACCATTATCAAGTTTGATTAATGATAAATATCATGTATGGAGAGTTTCAAAAGATTCCGGGACCAAGCAAATCGAAGAAAATAAGTTTGTCAAAAATTTTGGATAGAAATTTTGGGTCAACTTTAGAGGGTATATCTCTGGGTAAATCAGGAGTTTTGGGGTGTTTCAAGAGCCTAAAATGAAGTTCATCGAGTCTAGTTTCCAGCTTACCAAACCGTTCATCGATACGACAACGGAGTAGAGTTACGGCATTTTAAAACGAACTCCAGCTTCGCGACCTACGCGGAAATTCTAGAAACTCCGTTAAAAGTCCACTAAATTCGGCCCACTAGCCCAACCCGAATTGGACTACCATATATACTCCTTTAAGTCATCCAAATCACCTAATTTCTCACCATTTCTTATCTCCACCCTTCTCTAGAGCCTTCCACACTTATCTTCCCATTATAAGAGAGTTATTGAGAATTCTTGAAGGTTCTACAACATTCCACAATCTTCCATACCATTGAAAGAAAAGATCAAACATCAAAACCTTAAGATAATCTATGGAACATGATTATTCTTGTTTCTCTTCAATGTTGAACTTGAGCTAGGAAGAAGTTGAGTGAGGTGAAATTCTTCCATTATAAAGTATGCCCCCATCTTATCTATATGATTGAGTTGGTTTAAAGGTTTAATAACTCTTGAAAAGGAAAAGAATCAAAGTGGAGGAGAAGTCCAAAGCATTGAATTGCCGATGACTATGGGATGAATTTGAAAGGAGATTTAGGATTAATTTGAGATTAAATTGATAATTCTTTGATTATGGTATTGTGGATATTATTATGGTTTGTTGAGAAATTGGCAAAAATATCGCGTGGGATGTTTTATAGAGTATATTGGTTTTGATGATGATGTTGTTGATATGAGTATTGCTATGGTTGTTGTTTTGTTGGTATTGTGATTTCGGGCTAGGGATATAAATAACGGAGTTGCTGCCCGAATTTCGAAATGATTTTAAAAGGAATTAATTTGAGGGCTTAAGACAAGCATATGACGATAAGCCTAATAATAGTATAAATTTTCTTGAATGTAGATTTTTGATCTTGGACGGATAAGCGTTAATTAGTAGGAGACCGCAAAGGCATGTTAAGGCTAGTCCCTTTCTTTCTAAAGGCATTATTCCTTTCTTATGAATATATATATATTTTCCATAACATTCTTATCCCAAAAGCTTGAAGTTCATGATTCTCAAAGTTCCTATGATACTAAAGATAGATGTTTTCTAAGACGATACTTCGATGACAATAATGATCCCGTTCCTACAAATCCCAAAGCTTATGAAATTGATGCTATTATGAGATTATGGAGTTTGTCTCATGAGTTCTTGATTTTATCCATTTTTGTTGATCTCTACCTCAAAATACTTGTTCCTTCGAGGTGAGATATAGCGACGATGATAATTCCATTTCTAATGCTATCTAAGTTCGAGGCGTTCTTAATACTCTCATTACACTATTTATCTCATCTTACGATAGTTGTTCCTCTAAGGAAAGATGTGGTGATAATGATAACGAAGATGATGATGTGCTTTTATTTATGTACTCTTATATATGTATATATGTGGTCATGGGTGACACCGAGTCTGAAAGGGCGGGTAGGGATATTACCGAGTCCCGAAAGGTCGGTGCGGATACAGAGGTTTTGAAAGGGCGGAGTATAGAATCCGCAGCCATATGGCCGGGTATGGATATTACCGAGCCTTACTATGGCCGGGTACGGATATTACCAAACCTTACTATGGTCGGGTACGGATAATACCGAGTCTATATGGCCGGGTACGGTATTGTATTCTACTGTATGGTATTGTATGGTATTGTATGAGTACGTATGTGGATATATGAAATGTTTCTTCTAGAAAAAGGTTCAGTAGGCATGATGAATGTCTTAAAAGGTATCATGAGATATAAATGGTTCTTTTATCTTACGCTATTCTTCCTACTTTTTTTCATGTTACTATTCATTCCTTACATACTCGTACATTGCTCGTACCGACGTTCCTTCGCGAATGCTTGCGTTCATGCCGCAGTAGATCGTAGACGGATCGACCCATAGGAGCTTCATCGGCGGATTACGAGAGCGCTCTGCTTACTTCGGAGTCGTTAGTCTATTGGTATTGTTCCTTATGGTCACTTGTATTCTATGTAGAGGCTCGTAGACATGTGTGTATAGTTAGACATTTCATAACCCTACGGTTCGTATTGTTGTATAATATTTTTAGTAGCCTTGTCTTACTGTGACGATAGGCATAATTGTTGAAGATCATATAGAGATGTGTTGTTAAATTGTGATATATGTCCTTACATATAATGATATCTATGAGCTATCCTTATGGTTTTTGAGAAATGATTATGAGATGTATGTTTAGAGGTGCTCGGTGTGTTAGCTACGGGTGCTCGTCACGGCCCCCTCTCGGTTGAGTCAGCCTTGCTGAGAATGTTACACCTTGGAATTTCGTGGCGGTTGCGTTATGAATAGACTAACATGCTTCAAAGTGGAAATGAAGCCCTTATAAGGTTAAGAAAGATATTTGATCATTTTAAGAGTATACCTTAAGGTTCCAAAGCCACATGCGAGGCAATGGAAGTAAGTTCGTCGGAGAAAGTCGAGATTGAGTCATGTTTAAAAGCTTTCATATCATGTGAGCTACACATTGCTTGGCATCACTTTGAGGGATAGATATAGAGCCCCTTGTATGGTTAATGAAGTTCTAGACAACTGCCAAGAAGGTTCTATAAGGATTGGAGGTCGAACTAACCGAAAAGAACGCATTTCCGCGAAATCGGGAAAAAATGGGCAGTGTGTGATCGCACACTCAGTGTGCTGAGCTGCATACTAGTCGCAAACTTTCCAAATTGGCTGGCCTCACTGCCCAAAATCATCCCCAAGATGAGGGCGGAGTGTGCGGCCGCACACTCAGTGTGCTAGGGCGTATACTCATCACAAAGTGGGACGGGGGGTGATTTTGCCACCTTTTTAAATCCCAAACGACCCCAACTTCATTTCTAACTTTCCACACTTATTTCTCCACCTCTATAGAGACTTCCTAAGAGTTCTTGAAGGTTCCCAAACACTCCACACCTTTCCATATCATCTAAAGAGAGGATCAACATCAAAACCTCAAGGTAAATCCATGGAGAGTGATGTTTCTTGCTTCCTTTCATGGTTGCGGTGAAATTAGTCTTAAAGAGAGTTGAGTAAGGTGAAATTATACTAAAAAAGGTATGTTCTCTATCCTATGCTCATAGTTGGGTTGATGTGAAGGTTTAGTACCCCTTAGAAAGGAAAAGAATTAAAGGGGAGAAGTTATGAGTCTTGTAATGAAGAAGATGACTACGAGGTGAACCCGAAAAGGGGATTTTGGTTAAATTTGAGATTAAATTGAATATAATTCCTTGATTATGATATTATGGATATTGTTATTGTTGTTTGGGAGTTATTTTATAATATGGTGGAAGTTGATGAAATAGGGGAAGTGCTGCCCAAATTCCGTTAGCCTTTTAGTTGCTCTAGTTTGAACTTAAGCATGTTTTCAAGACTTAACCTTGTTATGAATCCTCTTGAATGTAGATTTTTGCGTTTGGGAGGAAACGTTAGTAGTTAAGGCGACGTGAAGGTATGTAAGGCTAGCCCTTTCCTTTCTAAAGAAAGATGATTCCATAGTTGTCAATCTACGCCACGACCCAACCCCGTAGCCGTGACTAAGTGCCCCCGGGCACCCATACGCACCTGTTAACCATAATCAGCGTACAAACAGATTATACAGATACAAAGGTCAGACGTCAGATCATAGCTGGCATAACCAGATCGTATACATACAGAAAAGTGAAACGTCGCCCCAAATCTATCACAAATATATATATACATATCGCTGTCACAACTTTCAGCAGATGATATCTCACATAAGCCAGCAAGGCTATCAGAATACAGGGGGGACGTCCAAAACACAAATCACACAGACACATCTGAACAGTAACTACCCATAACCCACACATATATGTCTACAGAATCATATGACGGGACGGGGCCCCGCCGTACCCTCCCCGAATAGACATGTACATATACATACATACATAACAAAGGTGTACGTACCCAAAATATCGAGGAACAAAGGAGCGCGGCGAGGTGGGAATTCGGAACAAGGAGCGCGCAAGATAGCCGAGTGGGAATCCTAAGCCGGCGTAAATGATCACCAAAATGAATATGCCGTACACGGCAGCATGAAACGATTTCATATCTCGATCCTCACCCCATCATAACGAAGACATAACACCAAATATAAACGGGGGTCGAGGCTCGGTGAGCAGTAACACGGGAACATAACAATATGCACGGCAGACGAGTCGTGAGGAACTATATGCAGTTTAAAACATTTTCAAAACTCCATAGAATAGTCAAAACGAACTATCATTTAAAACCAAGAGAATAGTCAAATCAAGTTTCCCCCGAATGTCACTCGGGAACATATCAAAGAGAACTTTAGAAATCATAGTTACGTATCAAAATCATATGAAGTAGCTTATGGAAATCAAGAACATAATCGTCATTACAGACTCGATAGGTAAGTAAGTAATCAACGCTCGAGGGTTAAGACGATAGTCATGCTAAGTTCCTTTGAAAAGTCGTTAGAACCAGACAAAGGAAAGTCGCGGGACCCACGGACGAGCGTCAACCCAATCCGAGCCTGCCTATGGAAGGTATAGTCATTATACGTTACAAAACCTTCTATGAGCATATCGAGGCGATCCGGTTCTGTCTCCGAAAGTTACGGCCCTTTTTCGACATAGAACCCTTTAGGAACAAAAATCTTTATGCAACAATTGAAATCCAATCATACCAAAGACATAATGTCACACCCTTAATCTAATAGGGTGTGATGGGCACCCGACCCTTACTTAGGGCCGAGCGAACCCGCTGACCTTCGTAGTACTCGTAATCAGACTGGGCCCTTAATCATAGTATAAATATATAATAGAACTTTTTCGGAAAACAAATATGCTTTTCACCTTCTTTATATCAAACAGCATCTGTAATCGCACGAAATCTGTAATATAACATATAACAACACATCGGCTTATGGAGCCGCTTCGTACCAACATACTATACACATGGCACCGACCGCAAAGTCTCTAACATAGAACAAACTTTCATAACATAAACATTTCGACTCTAAGAAGCACTTCGGAGGAAACGGAGCTCGCCAATCCCACCGGAACATCTTCTACTAATGTCTTCGACTCATCCGGGTGTACTGCGCGGCATTAAACGCGAAATTTCCCCGAAGAAAGCGGGGTCAAGACGGAATATGTACCGAGTATGTAAAGCATGGAATACGAAAACGAGATCATAACCGAAATAAGGAGTACGTACAATGAACATAATAACCGTAATGTCAAGGTGCTTGTATCTCGAAAGACAAATCATACATACAAGGTATGAAGACCAATATAATGACCGGAATGCCGAAATGCTTAGCTTTCTTTAAAAACATTTCTGTCTCATATATATGGAAAATAGGTCATATCATAGTAGCTGACATTAACCGATGTGGGATTCGCCTAAACCAATGTGGGATTTGCCTAAACCAATGTGGGATTCGCCTATACCAATGTGGGATTCGCCTAAACCAGTGTGGAATTTGCCTCACCACTGGGTTTGCCCCACCATTGGGTTTGCCCCACCATTGGGTTTGCCCCACCACCGGCTCTGAAACCAACAGATCATATTTCTGAATACGTATATATAACATATCATCACCTTAAACAGAATCATCATATTATCATATCATCAGATTTAACAGAATCGTCATATTATCATATCATCAGATTAAACAGAATCGTCATATTACCGTATCATCAGAACAGATTCATTATATTATCAGATCATCACATTATCAAATCATCATGTCATCAGATCATCAGATTATCATATCACATACCCTATGCGGTCCGTAATAGGACCCGGCGGATGGAACGTGGTCGCCCCTCCTGCCTTGGGCGCCACAACTCATCATACTTCGGAAGTTTTCAGATTTCGTATCTCCGTCACACATCATAAATCGTAATCACATCATATTTCGAACTCATCATACTTCGTATCATATCATATATCGACGCTCATCATACTTCGAATTGTGCGCACGATAGTAAGAACTCGGGACTCGGCGAAGGAAGTAACAATAATATGCACGAGCAGAATCGTGGGATCTATATGCAACTCACAACATTTATACAGACTTAACAGAATAATCAAACAATTTATCATTTACAAGCCAATGGCATTAGTCAATTCAAATCTCTTCCGGATATTACTCGGAAACATATCAAATAAAACTCTATCAATCATAGTTACGTATACAGATCATATGCCTACGAATTCTCATTTCGTACATTTACACAAATTCCATAAAACAATCAAAACAAACTATCATTTAAAAATCAAGCCAATAGTCATAGTCAAATCCAGTTTCTTTCGAATATCACTCGGGACTTATCAAAGAGAACTTTAGTCATCATAGTTACGTATCGGAATAATATACATACGATTTCTCATTTCAGACTTAACAGATAAGTGAGTTATCATATTCGGAAGTTAGGTTGTTAACCGTGTTAAGTTCTTTTAACAAGTTGCTAGAACTATACAAAGGAACGTCTTGCGGGCCCACGGATAAGTACTCAACCGATCCGGGCCCGCCCATGGAAGTTAAGATCATCATACGCTACCGAACCTCCTACGGACATATCGAAGCGATCCGAGCCTTCCTATGGAAGTTACGGACGTTCATAGTTACCGACCCTTTTTTGAACATAATCTTTTATTCACATTCATATTTGATCATACAAAGGGCATAAGAATCCTAATTTGACTACATTATGAATACGGATATCAAGAAGCAAATGAAAATCACAGACATGCTCGGATCGTAGGAGTGGAATTACCTCGGGGATCATATCATAGCCTACTTTAACTAAGACATGCCGAAGAAAGAAAGGTGAGCTTTACATACCTTGGCCGCCCTCTATGCTACTCCAAACTTACGTCTCGGCTTCACACGATCTACAATACTGTCATTAAGCACCATCCATTAGCCATAACACTTAAGAATCCAATTCCAAATTAACACTTTGTCTACAAAAATTTCTAAGAAAGATTTTCCCTATAACCTCAACATCCCCGAGAATTCAACTCGGCCAAATCAACAACCACCAAACCAACAATCATATTTACAACATCAATAATCCATTCACAAATATTCAAGACAATCCAACCCATGTCTTACTTCACCCGAAACTTCCAAATGCCATAAGAACAATAACAATACATTTCCCTCTTCCGAATTCATAAACTATATCAACACTTCCATACGTTAGCAACATTATTTCCATCAACACAAGAAACTATATTAAAGTCATATTAATTTTCCAAAACAGCCCGCAACACCACAACTCCAACATGAGTCATCAAACATTCATTTTACATCATGAAATTCACAACCACGACAAGCAAAATACTAAATGAAATTTGTTCATCTCTTCCACACAAAGCAGCCACCATTCGGCCACTACACCAATCACACACAACTTCATGAATTTCATCTATTTCAACACATTACAACATGCACTAACGTCCACAATACAACAATCCAAACATGCCAAATAGATTAGTTCTTCACTCCTATACAACCTAACACACACACACACACACAACTCACCACAACTTCATGAACTTCATTCATCTACACACTCCACAACATACACAATCATCTATAACATATGAAAATGAGGATTAAACCTTACCTCCTCCTTCAACTTCTCCCACGGCTAAGAGTGTCCATGGCAACAACGAACGATTTTCTTATTCCAACAACTACTCCACGTCGACGAGGGCCTTCCAATTAGTAGAGAAGCCAGGAGAAAATATTTTTTCATGATCAAAATCGAGAGGGCAAGTTTCGGCCACCTTTTGGCCGATCGCCTCTCTCTCAATCTTTTCTTCATCTTTCTTGAATTTTCCAAGTGGAAAAATAATGAGTTGTGTCTTATTTGCATCACACACACACACACTACATATATATATATATCACATATATATATATACATATATATATATAAAGGTGGCACATGGCCGGTCATGTGCCCCTATTTTTCCTCCAATTTTTCTTCAATTTTCTCAAATTCTCTAGAAATTTCTTAAGTCACAAAGATGAATAAGTCTTGCTTGCCTTGTCAACTTTGTCCATATATATACATTTGGCCCTTACAAAATATAAGATGAACACATGTTCCATTACATGGCTTGCTACAATTGACCAAAATGTAAATGGGGCCCACGACCACAATGCTTCTTCAAAAAGTCATGAACTAATAATAATATCCAATTTCCAAGTTTGCCCTTAATATTCCATGACAATAATATTTATAAGCGACTTGCGCATTCAAACAAAACCGAAAAATGGCCTTGCCCTTAACTTTCCGCAACTTGCTCGGAATGTCCCAAGGTACAAAAATGCGGGATATAACATCCTTCCCCTCTTTAGAACATTCGTCCTCGAATGTTCAACTAACCTTACGGGGTCTCATAAGCACCTCGGGGGAGCTCCCTTTTCATAGCTATTGCCATCCTTCATACTATCTCTTAAGCTATCCAATACCATTCTCTTGTCATACTCTTTTTCTTCACACACGTCCACTTTCTGGCGTCGTGTCATTCAAAGTCTGTGTAAAACTTCTCACATCACCTTAAACATTATCCTGACTCTTACCCATTTATTGTCGGTTTTCCCGATCCTACTAACTCACTTTAGTAAAGGGTCTCATTTTTAGACCAGGCGTCCATATCAAACACACTACCGTATCAGCTGTTTCTATCTCATCCTTACATTTCTCTCACCTGCTTCCCCCCTTTAGGGGTGTACTTATACCATTATCCGTTTATACTTCGCCTCATGTCCTTATTGCCAATCTCAATTAGACAGCACCTTTATTCCGACGGTAAGCGTCCAAAGTCCTCTTGAAATGTTATCTTTATCTCAACTTATCTCGGGTATTTTCCTTGGTATCCCCTTATCATTTCTCCCACTTATGCCTATCCCTTATTCTGCACACGAGGGATCTTATGCTACCTTTGTGTCACTCAGAACACACTTCTTCTACATAGTTCTTCTCTCATTTTCAAAACGTACTCTATTCACTCATATTCATCCGTATCATCCCAGTCATTTTCTAACATTCGTTTTACTTCATTTCCCATCTTTCTATAACTTGAGCTCTCATAGTCCCGTCATTTATGATACTCGTGTCCTTAGTTGCACACGTCATATCCTATTACTACACTGTTGTCCCACTTCCTTCTTATTTCCCCTTTCCGTTAACTTCTTCTCCTTACCGACCTGATCCGCCCGATTCTACGCGTCCTCTTGAGATTCTTGGCCACTCCGCATACTCTAATTTTTCTTAGACTACTCCAGTTTTTCATTTGCTTCTTACGTCTGAATTTGTAAGATTTTCGTAAAACTTCATAAGTGGGGGTCACTCATCCCAAAATTTCTCTCACTCTAGCACGCTTAACCTTGGAACTCTAACAAAATTGGGTGCGTTAATGCCGGTATGATCGCACCCACCTCACCGCATAACCTTCATCACATAATCTGGAATAAGTCGGAATCTTAACATATCCCAAAACGTCCTCACGACACATCTTATCTATCGGTCTGTCTTATCGTTGACGTTTCTATTCGTCACAATTCTTTTTCCTCCGTACCCTTGTCTTAATCATATCACTTTATCCAAACCCACCAGTCCTTTCAAAGTCATCTCTTAATGTCACAAGTCATCTCTTAATATCACCAATCCGTTCCAAATTCCTTATTACCATATCCTCATCGGCCTCCTATTTACTATTATCACCAACTCCTTGGTTAACTTATTCCTAGAGGGCAGCCATACTCGTAGCTCAGTCGACTCCCATCGTTACTATTAACACGACTCTTTCAAAACATATTCTAGACTTACATCTTATTGTCGTAGCATTTCCAGAAAAATTTCGGCAGAGTTTCCTCTGTATTCCTTACTATCCCAAAACCTGCACGCAGGAAATACCAACAGCGCCTCACAGGGCCATCATCATATACATACATCATATCACATCGTATCGTATCATAGCCACACAGGGCTCTCAATATTCATAAAAGTCCGAAAATTTTAGATTTACCTCATATGCTTAACACGACTACATGTGTTACACTTTCTTGCTTACTTTCCTTCTCAATTTCCATTTTTTTTTTCAACTTCACATTTCAATCATGCACCAATACCTTACTCAACATATATCCTTCGTACCTTTACTTGCCTGCGTGCTCTGTGACTCCCAATACCGCTAATCACTTCCTCCTGTCGACGTCATTCTTCTACTGAAACCAAAGGTTAGCATAAGATATCTCATTTCCTATGACTTGGCTCTATGGCACGATCTAAGAGATGAAAGAAGAGTAACCATCCTAGATGCCCCGTAGCCTCCTCGTTTATAAACGTGGCCGGCTTCACACCATAAAATGTGACTTCTACTTGGGACACGACTTTGCAGACAACCCCTAGACGAACCGCTCTCGATACCTAATTTGTCACACCCTTAATCCGATAGGCGTGATGGGCACCCGACCCTTACTTAGGGCCGAGCGAACCCGCTGACCTTCGTAGTACTCGTAATTACCCTCCGGGCCCTTAATCATAGTATAAATACATAATAGAACTTTTTCGGAAAACAAATATGCTTTTCACCTTCTTTATATCAAACAGCATCTGTAATCGCACGAAATCTGTAATATAACATATAACAACACATCGGCTTATGGAGCCGCTTACAGACCGACATACTATACACATGGCACCGTTCGCAAAGTCTCTAACATAGAACAAACTTTCATAACATAAACATTCCGACTCGGCAAGACTCGAGGAAATGGAGCTCGCCAATCCCGCCGGAACATCTTCTACCAATGTCTTCGGCACCATCAGGTATGTACCGCGCGGCATGAAACGTGCCCCCGAAGAAAGGGAGTCGACGGAATATGTACCGAGTATGTAAAGCATGGAATACGAGAAAACGAGATCATAACCGAAATAAGGAGTACGTAAATGTGAACATAATAACCGAATGTCAAGGTGCTTGTATCCGAAAGACAAATCATGCATACAAGGTGCGTAAGACCAATATAATGACCGAATGCCGAAATGCTTACCTTTCTTTAAAAACATTTCTGTCTCATATATATGGAAAATAAGTCATATCATAGTAGCTGACATTATCGGATGTGGGATTCGCCTAAACCAATGTGGGATTCGCCTAAACCAATGTGGGATTCGCCTATACCAATGTGGGATTCGCCTAAACCAGTGTGGAATTTGCCTCACCACTGGGTTTGCCCCACCATTGGGTTTGCCCCACCACCGGCTCTGAAACCAACAGATCATATTTCTGAATACGTATATATAACATATCATCACCTTAAACAGAATCATCATATTATCATATCATCCAATTTAACAGTATCGTCATATTATCATATCATCAGATTAAATTAATTGTCATATTACCGTATTATCGTAATGTATTCATTATATTATTAGATCATCACATTATCAAATCATCATGTCATCAGATCATCAGATTATCATATCACATACCCTATGAGGTCCGTGATAGGACCCGGCGGATGGAACGTGGTCGCCCCTCCGCTTGGGCGCCACAACTCATCATACTTCGGAAGTTTTAGATTCCGTATCTCCGTCACACATCATAAATCGAATCACATCATATTTCGTAACTCATCATACTTCGTATCATATCATATATCATCAACGCTCATCATCATACTTCGAATTGTGCGCACGATAGTAACCGGACCGGACTCGGCGAAGGAAGTAACAATAATATGCACGAGTTAATCGTGGGATCTATATGCAACTCACAACATTTATACGTACTTAACAGAATAATCAAACAATTTATCATTTACAAGCCAATGGCATTAGTCAATTCAAATCTCTTCCGGATATTACTCTAAAAACATATCAAATAAAACTCTATCAATCATAGTTACGTATCCAAATCATATGCCTATGAATTCTCATTTCGTACATTTACACAAATTCCATAAAACAATCAAAACAGACTATCATTTAAAAATCAAGCCAATAGTCATAGTCAAATCCAGTTTCTTTCGAATGTCACTCGGGACTTATCAAATAGAACTTTAGCCATCATAGTTACGTATCAGAATCATATACATACGATTTCTCATTTTAGACTTAACAGATAAGTGAGTAATCATATTCGGAAGTTAGGTTGTTAACCGTGTTAAGTTCTTTTAACAAGTTGCTAGAACTATACAAAGGAACGTCTTGCGGGCCCACGGACAAGTACTCAACTGATCCGGGTCCGCCCGTGGAAGTTAAGATCATCATACGCTACCGAACCTCCTACGGACATATAGAAGCAATCCGAGCCTTCCTATGGAAGTTACGGACGTTCGTAGTTACCGACCCTTTTTTGAACATAATCTTTTATTCACATTCATATTTGATCATACAAAGGGCATAAGAATCATAATTTGACTACATTATGAATACAAATTGTGGACAATTTTAATTGGTCCAACACTTGTGTGGGCCATAGACACTTGGACAACATTCATATAAGCACAAAAGATGACTTCTAAGTCATCCTAATTCATTTCCAACACTTAGCAAAAAAAAATATAAGTTGAAGAACTCCTAGAGAGAGCTCTCGGCCAAGGAAAAAAAAAACCAAGTTCAATTCTAGCCACTCCAAAAATATTTTGTTGATGCAAACCCACTAAGTGGAAGTCCCTAAGTAGCGTGGAAGTGTTGTTGGAGCGATCAACCCGCTAGTTTTCATTATTGCAAACCCTAGCCTATTGTGAAGTTAAAGGAAGAAAGGTAAGATTTGATCATGTTTTATGTGTTATAAAGGTTGTATGTATGTTGTAGTATGTTAAAATGGATGAAAATCATGAGATATGGCATGTTGGAGTGAAGGTGGTGTGTGTAGCATATAGCCGTGTGAGGTGTGTGTGTGTGTTGTGTTGTGTTTAAGTGATGTTGTGATTGTTGTAGAGTGAAGGAATGAATGAGAATCATCTATATATGGTTGTATGAGGTGTTGGCCGAATGTAGGCCATTTATGTAACAAGAAATGAATCAATATCGCTTAACGTTTTAGTGGTTGTCGTAATGAATTCTATGTTGGAAATGAGCTTTTAATGACTCAAAATTGATGTTGCAAATGTATGGGCTGAATTGAAGGTTATTATGCATTTGATGTAATTTGTGTATTTATGATAATGATATCGTTATAGTATGGATTATTGATGCAAATCATGATTCGGAAGTTAGAAATGGATTATGGTTGTGTTCTCGGGTTGGAGACAGTTTTCAGGTAAATTGGAGTAATTGTTGGATTGTTGGAAATATTGTATGAATTGTTTAGGATGTTCTCGAATGTTGTTGGTATGGGTTCGGGTTAGTATTTGACGGTATAAGCGTTGATGTTGGCTTGAACGTAAGTCGTTGAATCGAATATGTTGAAAGTTGCCGAATGATGTAAAAGAGAGTTATTAATGCTATATTGCCTTTCGTATTGCTTATTGATGTTGCTAGGTTGGTTGTTGTTGTTGTTGTTGTTGATTTTGGCCGAGTTAATTCTCGGGGTGGCCTATTTACAGGGGAAATGCTGCCCAAATTTACGTAATTAAGGGCTAAATTGGAATTAAATACCTAAATGCCTATAGCTAATGTTTGGCATATTATGACTTGTCATGTAGACTTTGGGCAGCCCGAGACATAAGTTTGAGTTGGACTAGCTTGAGTTGGATTAGCGTTGAAAGCGATCGAGGTATGTAAAGCTTACCTTCCTTCTTTTGGCATGTCCTAGATATGGCTAAGTTATGATGTGTTATGAGCTTCGGGGGTGATTCTACTCTTAAAATCCGAGTACGCTTATGAGTCGTATTTGCTTTTGATGTTGGCATCCTTATGTGGTCAGGCTATGGTTTATATGTCTTTGTATGTTTGATTTTCAAAAGTCGCATAAAAGTTGGGTTTTCTTTCTTAAAAAGAATTTCGTCCCTAAACGATTCCGAAAACTACGAACGTCCGTAACTTTCACAGACAGAACCGGATGGCTTCGATATGCTCGTATATGATTCTATGACGTATAAGGACTATGATTTTCATGGGCGGGCCCGACTTGAGTCGACACCTCTCCGTGGGCCCCGCGACTTTTCTTATGTACTTCCGACGATTTTTGGAAAGGATATGATATGATTATTATTCCGATTTCAAGTACGATCAGTTTACTTATCTTTTGAGTTTGTAGTAATGATTTGATAATATATGATAACTATGATTTTCGTAGGCGGGCCCGGATTGGGTTGACGCTCGTCCGTGGGTCCCGCGATCTTCTTCTGTAAACTCTAATGGCTTTTGAAAGAATTCAATACGACTATTTTTTCGACCCCCGAGTATGATTACTATATTATTCGTTATGTCACGACCCAACCCCGAGAGCCATGACTAGTCCGGTGGACACTCGTATACACTTGTTATCCATAGTCATACACTACTAGCATATAGAACGATTCCGATATAAGTATAAGGGAAAAACATACTTGCAAGTCGAAGCTACCTATCTCTCGAAGAGTTACGACCTATCGGTTAATATCGCTACATTTTTTAAGAGGGCAAGGGCTGTCATATATATATATATAGGGAACGTCCCAATCAAAACACACGCGCGAGGAGGCTACCTTCATACAGTTTGCCATATGATAACATATTTAGCTACGCGAGCCGACAAGGCTGCCACTTGCAAATGGGTACGCCCCAAACACGAGTCATAACCGTATAACAAAACAACAACCACACATAGACCCATATATTCGACCACGTTGACATTTGTATGTACATCATATGACGGGACGGGGCCCCGTCGTGCCCGAACGACAACATATGTACATATCAAAAAAGGTTATACCGCGAAACTATGTTTGTGGAACAAAGGAGCACTACGGAGGTGTTGGATGGATATATATTATGTTTTCGGATCCCCGAAACGAGCGCACACGGGCGCCAACGCGGTCCCGAAAGAAAGGGGGTCGTTTTAGGAATCGTTGTGCCAGTATGTGAAAGCATGAAACATAGTAAATGGAATCATATCGGACACACAAGATTTGTTCAATGCAACAAAAGAATTTCATAAAACTTGCCTTTGAACATATTTCATCTGTATCGTTCTCATATCGATGTCACTATAGTATTTCATAATCAAAGGCGCATAATCATTCCGTATGTAACATATATAACGTGTCCCGGGGTTTAGTGAGAAACTCGGTAATTATAATCGTAACATCATAAATATAAGCATATACGTGTCCCGGCCCGTCGGTAAGGGACTCGGTAATAAGGAATGTACGCCTCCCTCGGCCTCCATCTCCAAATCATCATATCATCATCATCATCATATATATATATAACGTGTCCCGGCCCTCGAGTGAGGACTTGGTGAATAGTATAATAGTTGTGCGCACAATAGAACATACACGGCCGGGACTGTATTGAAGGATATAAGCGGTAGCACGAGCGAGTTATAAGTAACCACGTAAATATATAAAACATTTTTGAGACTAATGAATAGTAAACCAAATCAGTTCTCGGACATTAGCATATTACATTTTATGAAAATTAAGCATACTTATGCAATTCCTTTTAAGAATAAGAACTCCTATGCATCACATACTAGTCCATCATGTAATAAATAACGAGATCATAGTTCCATTATATCAACATTTTCAACATTACGGACGAATAACAATCACATGTCATACTAGCAATTAGAGAGTGGAGTCACCCCGAGGCTCGATTATATCTTACTTACGTCTAGGACATGCCAAAAAGAAGGAAGGAATAGGCTTTGCGTACTTTATGGCGTTTAGTCGTATAATAACTTGTACTTGCTGCCCAACAACACTTATCCTATATCAAGATATCAAGAGCTACAGTTAGTCTACAAAGGATTTTAATACGCACTCTAACGCTCACAATCCCTTTCAAACAGTTAGACGACGTTTCGTTCGCATTCAAACCAACTAGTGCTACAAGCTAACATTGCTAATCATTCCTTTCTTATCTCATTCCAAACTTGTTTAACATGACTTAGGGAACTTTGGACAGCTTGTATATCATTCAATTCAGTCCCAACTCACGGCCAAACAGCCCATACAACCATACCATTTCACTTTTACTACATGTTCATAATGACATTCAATCATTCAACAACATTACTTCACTTCTAACCTCAAAACAGTCCACGGTTTGGACTGCTCATATATCTCAACTTGATTTGTTTCACTAACACCTTAATTCACATATTCAACATACATACAATATATCACAATGTGCACAACAACAACAATCAAAATTTGGCACAAAGCATGGTCCATAATCTTCCCTAAATCAGGTGCTCTACACGGCTTCAATGCCATTCTTACAACTTCTCGATTTTCACTCATTTATCTACATTACAACACCTTCAATCCACATCCAATATATATGCACAAGGAGACCAAACATAATTCCATTCAAGTCTACAACACATGGCTCATTTAAACTTTAAGAAAACACCATAGCTTTCAATTCTAACATGCACATCATAAACCAATTCTACAATCTTAGTTCCATTACATTGGTGGCATACATTTATTTACCAACAATGCATGCAAATGGAACCAACCATGGCTTCACCAAGCTCACGGCTCAACCTCAAGTTCAACTACAACAACAACCAACAACAACATGCATGAATTATACATTCAAACCTTCATACAACATGCTTAACAATGATCATTATTAAGGGTTGTAACTTGTCCTTCAAACTTGGACATGGATCTTACTCTATGGAAGACTACACCCTTGTCTCTCCCCCCAACAACTACCACACGTCCTTATACACTTGATGAGGAATTTATCTACTTGGAACAATTGATTTTTGGATCAAAATGGAGGAGGGTGTGTTATATCCCGTATTTCATGCATTCGGATAATTCGAGAAAGTCGTGGCAAGCTAAGGACAAGATCATTTTCAAGAATTATTTTAATGTACGAGTTGGTAGGAATATTACTTATGAACATTGGTAGAATGAAAATATTGGGAAAGGCCATGGGTAAGAAGAGAAATTTGCAAAATGGCCAATGAAAATAATGCGGAAGGCTAGGGGCAAAATGGTAATATTGATAAAAGTCGAGGGGCAAAATGGGAATTTCGCACAAGGGGGCCATATTGGTCATGTGACAAAAAAATAAGAAAGAAGAAAAAGAAGATGACAAAATAAGTCATCTTTTATTTGGAAAAAAAAATTCAAGAAAAAGAAAAAGAAAAATCTAGAAAAGTGTAGGGAGGGGCATGTGCCCCTCACATGCTTGTGAAGAATATATATATATATATATGCTCATTCATCTTCTAACATAAGATGAACTTGGAAAAAAAAAGAGAAGAGAGCAAGAACAAGCTTAGGCCATTCGGCCAAGCTCTTTAATTTTTGCCCCTTGAGATTTTGTCCCAAAATTTTTTATCTTGTTGTATTTATACTAAGTCAAGGGTCCTCTTTAACATGGTATGATTATTGAGGCAAGAAAATCATTCATTTTTGCAAACTCACAATTTTACTCAAGTGAAGAAGTTGAAGAAGAAAGGTATGGTTTCAACCTCCTTTATGGGTTATGAAGGTTTTGTTTATGTTATGGGATATAGAAATGAGTAGAAATCATGAAAATATGGATGTTGGCATAGTGGCCGTGTATGCATGTATGTAGCCGTGCATGTATGTGTGTAGAAGTAGTGATTCAAACATCTTATTTAAGTGTTTTGGTTGTAGTTGTTGTGGACTCTATATTGGCAATGAAAGTTTGATGATTTTGGTTAAGGTTGTGAATGTTGGTGGGTTGGCCGTGTAGTATATATGTTGTGTAGGAAAATGAATAAATTTCTATGTAGTAATTTGATTGTTGTTGATGTGTATTCTATGACAAAAATGAGAATTTGATGGTTTAAATTGATGTTGGAATTGTTATGGGCTGATTTGGAAGTGAATATAATGTTAGTGTCGTTTCTCTATTTATGAGTCTAATGTTGCTAAGGTGTGTATTGTTGGGAAGTTTATGGATTTGGAGAATAAAAATGTGTTGGTGATATTGTGGTTAATGTTGTTAATGTGTGGGATGTCGATGAAGTTTATGAACTTGAAAAGAAGAACTTTGTGTTGCTAATGTTCTTATTGAAGTCGGAAGGATTCGGGTGGTATGGTATGTTGATTAAATCATTTTGAAAGTCATAAGAATTGAATGGAATGGATTGAATGTGAAAATGTTGCTAGAATAGTGTTGCACGTAATGTTGATAGTTTACTATGGGTTGAATTGTTGGATTGGTTGATGTTGATTTGGGCCGAGCCATATTCTCGGGACGGTGTATTTATAGGGGAGATGCCGCTTATTTTTGTAGACAAGTGAGGAATTGGAGATTTGAAAGCCAAAGGTTCTTATTGACAATTGGTAAGCATGACCATTTGCAAATTCTGGGCGAAACGGGATTCGTGATTGGACGAGCGCAAGACGTCCGAAAGGTATGTAAGGCTTACCCTTTCTTTCTTTGGCATGTCCTAGATGTAATAAGCTTGAATACGTGCTTCGGGGACCACTCTAATCCTAGAAATCCGAGGTTGAATTTAGTCACTATTCATTCAGTAAAATTGAATTAAATGGCTTATGCTTCTTTGTAAATAAATATTCAAATGCTCATAATTTTTGAAAACGAAAGAGAAATGACTTGAAATTTTCGAGGATAATTTAATGAGACATAATGACCACATTTTTAGGTTCGTTACCTGATTTGATCCGAGGTGGGCCCACAACTTTTGAGACCTATGTATATTACTTTATTTGTTTTATTTCCGTTCGATTCTCAATAGAAACTTTTGACTAATGTTACGAGTTTGTTATAAGTATTCGGTACTCGAGATATAAGCATTACGGTTCGACTATCTGGATATAAACGCTCCGATACGAATGATTTGATATGAATATTTTGGTATAAGCGCTCTGATGTAAATATTCTGAAATAGAAAATCCGATATAAGTATGCAAACATAAGGGTGATATATAAGCTTTGGGTATAAGTAAGTTGATATGAATACTCTCTGTAAGTCTTAATGTTCTCCATACACGACCTCGGATCGCTTGGAAAGTCCGAAGAGGTTTCTGTATGTTAAATGCTTATAACTCTCCGATGCTAACCCGGAAGAACCCGAGACTTGTTCTGAATCTTCAGATGTCAATAAGTGTATGTATTCATCGAGTCTGATTTCATATGCATATGTTTCTGCACTACTCTGCTCGTGCGCGACTCAATGTATCTTTCACTGAGTCCCGGGCCAGGGCATGTTATGATCTCGTGTGTACGTCACGATACGATTCTATTCACCGAGTCCGGGCCGGGACATGTTCTCGTGCGCACCTTTCGCATTATTCACCGAGTCCCTCGTACTTGCGGGCCGGGACACGTTATTTGCGTATGTGATTATGATGAGATGTTGTGGGGATGGTGGCCGAGGATGGCATTTGATTATTATTCACGAGACCGCTAGATGAGGGTCGGGACACGTTATGTACATATGATTACGGTATGCGTGATTTTATCTACCGAGTCCCTTAATAAAGGGCCGCGACACGTTGTTTGCATATATGACATCGATTCGCTATACATGATCCTATTCACCGAGTCCCTCATCGTGAGGGCGGGACACGTCAAACACATATGAGATTTATGATTTTGACATGCATTACGTATTCTACGTCCGACATATGTCATCTTCGAGCCTTTCGTACGTTACGTACCGTCCGATGTATGTCGTATACGTACGATTTGTATGTTACGTATTTCGTCCGTTATATGATATATCATACGATATACGACACTACCGTACGTTTGTATTCGTCGATATACGATCTCGTACGAATGTTACGTACGTTCGTGCTCCGTCGACGTGTGACATTACGGGCCCTCTCGTATCTTCTCGTACCTCTTCGGACATACGGTGCGGAACGCAAAGTAAGCATTTTAGGTACTTTGGTTGACCATTTGTTTCTTCTGTACACTTTTGGCTTATGACACAGGTATGTATGAGTTGTGCCTGAAAGGTATGTGTCTGGTACTCGGAGTTATATGTATTTACTTGATAGTTCCGTCTGTTTCAGTTATAGTTTTGTTTATTTGTATTGCATGCCTTACGTACTCAGTACATTTTCCGTACTGACCCCCTGTCTTCGGGAATTTCCGTTTAAGCCATGCCGCGCAGTACTCCTGCATAGCCGATGTGATTATAGAAGACGTTCCAATGAGAGGTGGCAAGCTCCATCTTCCCGAAAGTCCGCCGAGTCAAAGTACGTCGATTTGTTTTTACGGATGCGTTAGAGACTTTGCGAACGGTGTTGTGGGTATGGTATGTCGGTCACAATCGAACGCTCCATCAGCCGACATGTCGATTTGTGTTATGTAATAAATTGTGTACAATTACGATATTTTGTCAAATTTGAAAGCTTCATTATGTATTTGATTATTATTCAGTTTAGAGATTTGGAAAAAATTTATGGGTGCAATAGGAGTCTGTGGGTTCGCTCGGCTCCGAATATGGGGTCGGGTGCCCATCACGTCCCATCAGAATTGGGGCGTGACAGGGTGTTCTCGGCCAGCTTGTAGCCGAGAGCCTCTCTCTCTATCTCTATACTTTTCCAACTTTGAATTGTTGAAATTAAATTCTAGTTGGGTTGTGAATCAGCAATTCCCTTTATATATACGTTCCACAAAGTGGACATGTGTCACCCAAGTTCTTAGCCAATAAGAGTTGGCCAAATCCCAAGTGGGACCCACACGGCCACTTAGGCTCACTAATGATGTAATTAAGTTCTTAATCTCACTTAGTCATCCAATCTTGGTCAATTAATCCTTATTCTCCAATAATGTTCTTATACAAAACGAAATTCATAGACTATTTGATGCGTCGAAACGAAATCGGGAGATGAAAACCCTTACGGGAAACTAAACCGCTTTGTCTTTAACTTGTCGCACTTAGCTTTATAATGTCCCTATGTAAAGATACGGGACATAACACGTTAAGTACGAAATGAGGATTTTATGCATGTGATTTGGATACGTGGTTATGATTTTTGAAGTTCGGTTTGATATATTCGAATGACAATCGGAGGAAATTTGATTGACTATTATCTTGGTTTTGAAATAATACGTTCGCTTTGATGATTACGGTGAGTTTGTAATAATGAATTGTATGCATATGACTACTTACGGTCTCGCTCGTGCGTCTTGTTACATCTCACCGGATCCGGAGCCGGTTGTTATCGTGCGCACTATTAGTATGATGTGATACGAAGTATGATGTGACAGTGCGCCGAGCCTTAGTAGGGTACCGTGTATATGTTATGATGTGTGGAGATGTTCGGAGATATAAAACCCCAAGATGAGTGTTTGGGCGTCGGGGAGCAACGTTGTCGCGGTCCCATTGGACCGTATGTAATAGTGATATAGTTTGATATATAATCCCTACGATATGACAATGATGGCGTGATGTGAATTTTTG
>NW_026720309.1:0-9386 GCF_029784015.1 Lycium ferocissimum
ATCATAATCATTGGCACGAACGGAGTAGTGCAGTAAACCATATGCATATCAAAAGTAAATTTCTGTGACCCGACGCTTAATTTCATATTCATATACATGTTCATTAACATTAGTCAACTCAAAATAAATATCGAGTCTTTTGGAATTTACATGCCAAAGTCGCGGGTTCTTAAGTTATAAATTTTCAATAAGAAACATCATAGGTCGTTCTCGGAAAAATTTAGTGTCATTCATAGCGAAGAACGTTCAAACCCACGAGTACAAGTCTACGAGTGCCTCTAACATACGAACAGTAATCGAAGACGGACAGGCCCCGTCGTACCCAATAGTCATACATACGGAACATATGAACAATGTAAGATATATACCGAAAGCATCACTCCGGATCAAAGGGAGCTCTCCCAAAACAAACGATCGAAGTCCAGACCGGTGGCGTATCACGCGGTGCGTCCGTACCTGTGGGCATGTAACACAGCCCCCGTAGAACAGGGGGTCAGTACGAAAGTGTACCGAGTATGTAAAGCGGAAATGTAACATACATAATCGAATCGAATACGTAAAACCGTAACGGACAGAATCGGATCCATAGCTGAGTCAGACTTACGGAGCGTACGTACGTAATCGGACCCCCAGAGGTACAGAGGGGTGTCAGACAGGCTCTCAGCCAAAAGCATAACTCAGAAGTATGACAGTATTTAATCGTAATCCGAATCCACGTACAGTAAATGTGACAGACGGAATCGGGGACCAACCGACATACGAGACATATGACGAATGGTATCTTTATTCAAATCGTAGTTTCGCATCATGCGATGCAGTCATAAGCATATACGTACATACACATCATAAATCGCATCCCGCCTCTTTAATAAGGGACGCGGTAACAGTAACCCGGCCCTCGTAGTACGGGACGCGGTGGACGGACAGAATCAGATCAAATGCCATCCTGGCCGCCATCCCCATAATATCACATAATCAGATCATAATCAGATCATAATCAGATACAGACAGATCCCGGCCCGCACATCCGAGGGACGCGGTGAATAATGCAGTGGAAGTGCACGAATCACAAACTCCGGCCCGGCGCAAGGAAGGAAGCATTGAGACATCCACGAACAGATCCATGAGAAACCATAAACATACAGACCGACATACAGACTTAATGAAACTGAAATAGTTCAGAAGGTAGGTCAGATCAAAGTAGTCAGATTATGTCAGAACAGAGTGTGCCGAATCGTCCCAGATGTCAGACTGATATCAAGATTCAGAAGATAATCATAATACGTATTAGTTAGCGGACGAAAATATAATTAAGAAGTACCCATGAAGAACGAACAGAAATAAATCGATTTGAGCCATACAGGGAGTATCAGGGTTTTGTGGGCCCACTTCGGACCCGATCACGATGATATACATAAATAATAGATAATAATCCTAGGGAGTCGTCCAATAATCATTATAGGGTGTTCCAACTCCATTTATGGAAGTTACATACATATAGTTTGTTTCGTCGACAGAAGGTAAAGGAATAGTTCAATCTTACTGAATGATCTCAAGCTATTTTCAATCTCGGAATGCGAGAAGCAGAAGTGCGTTCGAGGCTCGTTTTCAAGCCTATCATACTCAGAACATGCCAAAGAATAAAGGGCAAGACTTTACATACCTTGATTGTGCCCTTACGCTCCTTAGGTCTCAATTCCCGTTTCGTCCAAAAACTGCAAATGGTCATCTTTACCAGTTACTATTCATGCAAGTTAACATTTCAACTTTGGTTAGTACTTGGCCACCGAAATTTCGGCAGCACCTCCCCTATAAATGTGACGCCCCGAGAATTTGACTCGGCTCAGAATAACCAACAACAAGCCAACAACAACACCAACAACAACATCAATAATCACAATAAAACACAATACAACACAACTAACCCACTTTCCAACATAATACAATAACTTCCATTCCGACTTCACATGTCCAAATCAATACCATCATATTCACATTCATTACTAACTAGAATCGTTACAATGCCATTCGGAAGCTTTCCATATCATTTTCACCAAACATACATAAGGTATACACAATATACAAGTTTTTCACCGAAATCATAATCCATTCAAAACCTCCAAATTTCAACATAGATATTCACGACATATTTTTATCATCCAATTTCACTTACAACAATCACCATGTACATCTTACAACTTCATTTTTCTCAATTACATAATATATACTAAAATCATATACTTTCCGACAACAACGTAACAACAACTTTCTTCATGTGAACTTAAGCCATTGTTCTTTTATCTACTTCATAAGGCCATAACAACACAATTAACATACTAACAAAATTTAGTTCACCTTCCATCGTCAACATACACCACGGCCACACTATAATTTTCAACTTCCACTAATTCATGCAACTTTCATTTCTAATACAAATTCCACCATAACTACAACTAATTTACCACATAAAATTCAACTCATATTATTTCTACACCCACACACACTCTCGGCCAACATGCACACACCACTAACACACAAAATTTTCATGCTTTTCCTTCATCCCTACACACTACAACATAAACCAAACTTCATAACATAAGAATATGAATTTAATTCTTACCTTTCCTCTTCAACTTCCACTTGCCACTAAAGTTGTCCTCTTGCCAAAATAATTATACTAAATTGTAGAGAACCTTGCACTTAGTAATAATCCCACAAGGAATGAATTTTTGAACCAAGGATTTAGCTCCAAGAATTTTTTTTTTTCTTTCTTTTCTCTTCTTTTCTCTTTGGCCGTTTTTCTCTCTTGTTCTTTCTCCTCTCAATTTTTCTTGATTTCTTTTGATTTCTCTTGAAAACTCTAGAGATGATCATGAATATATATCTCATGAATACTTTGTCACATGATAGGCACATGGAAATTAATTAAATTGGGTGGGCTTGGCCATGTAGTTGGCCGGCCACCCCATCTCTTTTGGGCCTAATTTTCCTTATTTTCTTTTAAGCCCAATTCATCATAATTCTTATTTTGCAATTCCCGAAATTAATTTCCAAAATTCCAATCTTGCCCTTAGGCCTTCTCCGGTGTTTCCGCATTCAAGTTTCCATAACCGGCATACACTTACTAAGAAAAATTCAACATGACCTTATTCCTCACAAACCAAAGTTATTTTTCAAGTTTTCCAAATACGCGAAAATGCCGGATATAACAAGGAAGCTAACCAGTCCATACCCATAATGACATCAAATTCGATCATATTTAATTCTATCAGATCAGCTTTGGTGCAACGATCACATATAATCACAGAACAATTTTTATATATCCGCCTGGCTATAAGAGAATCACCAACCGGTGTAGCTACTTCAAATGGCTCAATAGGTTCAGAAATTATTCCAATTTTATTAGCGACGAGCGGGGAGATATATGATAAAGTAGAACCAGGATCAATTAAAGCATACACAGATCGAGAGAAAACCAGCAGTGTACCTGTGACAACGTTCGGCGAAGCCTCCTGGTCCTGGCGGGTAGCCAATGCATATATGCGGTTCGAAGGACCGCTAGAATCTGAAACCCCGCCACGGCCTCGACCGCGGCCCGCCGGTGGCGGCGCACCTCGTCCCGGAGGACGTGTAACTGAAGGAGTAGAGGATGAACTCCGCGCCGATCCCGTTCTGGCCGAGTCGTACTACCGTAACCACCCGCCATCGGACAATCACGCATAATATGGCCCCGACGGCCACAAGAAAAAACAGTGCTCCGGTGGCTCGGAAGCACTCCCGGGATGTGATCTCCCACAATAAGAACAACGGGGGATGGGTGGTCCGGATCGGGTGGAACCTCCGTCATCCGCGAACCCCCGCCCTCCGGGAACTCGACCGGCTCCGTATGGTCCCGCACCATCAAATCGCCACCGGTGGCCGTGTACCCCGCCTCGATGGAGGAGGATATCTGTTCGACCGTCGGATCGGGATCGTCCGCCCCTATAATCCCCGGTATATCTCGCGAATGCCCTCTGGCGGCCTCTCGTCACGATCTCTCGAAGGACCGATCCGCTCGACGCCGTCCCTCCATCCCCTGGGCGTAAGCCTGTAACCTGGCGATGTCCATATCAGTCTGGGATGCCATCGCCATGCAACTGTCAACTAAATAGCGATCCAACCCTGACGCATATCGGTGCATCCGATCGGCCATATCTGCCACTAAAGCTGGTGCATATCGAGCCAGAGAATTAAACTCCATATTATACTCACGAACACTCCGACCCCTCTGTCGTATATGCAAAAATCTGTCAACCCTCGCTCTCCGCAACTCCGGGGGCATAAAGTGACGAAGAAAAGCGGCTGTGAACTCGTCCCACGTGGCTAGGGGAGCACTCTCACCCCTGGATAGTCCCCAAGACTCATACCAATTAAGAGCGACATCCCGTAGTCTATGTGCGGCTAGCTCGGCAGACTCTCGGCTCTCCGAAGCCCCGACCAACCTCAACGAGCGCCGCATCCGCCGGAGAAAGTCAGCGGGGTCCTCCTCGGGCTTGGACCCGAAAACTCGGGGGACCGCATGTCGCAGTCGCGACTCTCGTACTATCACGTCCGTCATCGTCATCACCCCTCGGCCCGCGTCCACGAACCTCCGTCCCGCTACCAAAGTCGTCAACAACCGCACCGCCCCCTCAACGCCCTATCCTCGCCCCGGCCGGGGAGCCGGAGGCGCGGTGCCGGAGCCGCCGAGGGGCTCGCTCCCGCCGCCCCGGTGGTGGAGCGGTCGACCCCTCCGACCGAGCACATACCGGTGTAGTCTTAGCACGAGCCCGTGTCACTCTCGCGCCCGACAGACTCTCTCGCCACCGTCTTGCCCTTCTCGCGCTCGTTGCCTCTTCGGAGGCATCACTGAAAAATATAACATTCGGTCATAAAAGAGTCATCCTAATAGCACAGTTCTATCGCACGATCTAAGATTCAAGGAAAAGTAACACCCTAAATGTCCTGTAGCCTCCCGCTTATAGATGTGGTGCACAACACACCGATAAACGAGACTCTACGAGACACGGCCTGTAGACATTCCGAGGACAAACCGCTCTGATACCACTTTTGTCACGACCCAGCCCCGTGGGCCGTGACTGGCGCCCTATTTGGACACCCGAACAGACATTCATATCAAATCATCATAATTTATCATAGCCCAGACGTCCTAATCATTAATTAAGCAGGCGTAAAAATAAAAACCAAATTAAGCGGTCGCGGAGATAAAATACCATATCAAAGCGTAACAGCGGCGGAATATACATCGCCGAACACATATATACAAATATACAGACATGTAGGCCGCCATGGCCTGCAGACCGAACAGGACCGCATAAAGGTACAAATCTCAACCAAAACAAATATACATAGGACCCTCGACCCACATAGATGACTACAGGCCTCTACAGACTCCGAACAGAAACATATGACGGGACAGGGCCCCGCCGTACCCGAATAGTCCAAATGTACAAAAGCATATACATGACAGAAGCATATATACCAATGGACAAGCTCCCGGATCAAAAAGGAGCAATCCAAGACAGCAGAATGTGTGGCCTACACTGGCGGGTCTCCTGGACGCAACCGCACTGCGGGCATGAAACGCGAAACCCCCGAAGAAAGGGGGCCGCACTTAAAAAGAAGTACTGAGTATGTAAAGCGTAGAGTACGGAAATCCAAACTGCAGGTGAAATATAAGTACAAAGAAGAAATACCAAATCAAGTATCAAACCTGTGCTGAAACATAGACAAATAATGCAAATCAAAATCGTGCATAACGCTCAGGAACGTGGCCACCACCCGACACTGGTGCCACAACACAACATACCTGTAAGGTTTCAAATCTCCGTACAAACCCCAAACATATCATATCACACACATATCATATCGCGACGTCTCGCGTCAGCAAAACAAATCATATCATTAGCCATATCACAGCATAACTCCATATACGGTAACCGGCCCTATGGCGAGGTCTCGAAAACCGAAACACAACATACTGCCGAATTTATCATAAGGCGCACGATTACAAAGCCGGCCCGGGTACCGGCGAACGAAATCATAATCATTGGCACGAACGGAGTAGTGCAGAAACCATATGCATATCAAAAGTAAATTTCAGGACCCGACGCTTAATTTCATATTCATATACATGTTCATTAACATTAGTCAACTCAAAATAAATATCGAGTCTTTTGGAATTTACATGCCAAAGTCGCGGGTTCTTAAGTTATAAATTTTCAATAAGAAACATCATAGGTCGTTCTCGGAAAAATTTAGTGTCATTCATAGCGAAGAACGTTCAAACAACATTATAAGGCATTTCGAACGGACTTTAGAGTCATAGACAATGTTTCTTTTTCATATCATATAGAAATGAGACAAATAAACCAAATAAGGAAATTTCCGGGACCTGCGGGCCCACCTCGGGTCAAGTTGAGGCGGCGGACACGAAATTACAAACATTAGGCTCCCTAAGGTCATTCATAAGGGTTTCGGAGCGAGTCGAATACATTTGCGAAGATTATAAGGGTTCGTGCATTCCTTTACCCAAATATAAGGATTATAATTCAAATGCGCTGAATGAACAGTACTCAAAATCAAACTTGGATTTCCAAGAGCAGGATTATTCCCGAGGTCCCGATCTTAACCTAGTATGCCTAGGACATGCCAAAAGAAGGAAAGGTAGGCTTTACATACCTTACGTGCGTCTTACGCTCGCTTAAACTCGATTCCCGTTTCGCCCAGAATCTACAAATGGTCAAGTTTACCAAAGGTAAGTTATAGATTCTAAGTTATTCAACTTAAGGTCATATTGGTCTACCGAAATTTTGGCAGCACTTCCCCTATATATATAACATCCCCGAGAATGATCTCGGCTCCAAAATATCAACAACAACAACCCAACAACATCAATAATCATCATAAACTATATTATGGCACAAATGGTCTCCTTCCTACATAGTCCAACAATTGCCATCCAAACTTCACATTATCAAACTAATATCAACATTTTCCATATTCATTAACTAATCCAATATTATACAAATACATTCCCTTAGCATTCCATGCATTATTCATGAATTCATGTATTTCTACCAATTCCATATTCCATCCAAATCTTCTACCAACACAACAAAACTTCCAAATCACATTGTCTTTCCTACAAACTTATTAACAACAATCATAATCCACATTTAGAACCTTATTTCCATCATTATATAAAAATCATATAAAATCCACATAAATTCCCATACTTACATACAAGCAACTTCAACGCCAACCCAAGTCATTAAACCCTTATTTGCATTACTAAGGTCACAACAACACAAATAACAAACTAAATAAACTTGAATTCATTTTTCTTCCTCACCTACATGGCTCACGGCCACACACCTTCACACACACACTCACGGCTGCACACACATACATCACTACTACACAATTCTCATCTTATTCCAATCGTTATAACATTCATGCAAATTCCATAACACAAAAATGACAAAATCCTTACCTTTTCTTGAAATTCCAATTTGCCGCAAACGTCGCTCTTTCGCCAAACTAATGGTATCACGTCGGAGAGCGTCTTGAACTTGCTACAATATGAGAAGAACAAGATTTTTTTGAATCAAAACAAGGCTTGGAAAAATTTTTGTTGTTGGACAAGGGGGTTCGGCCGAATGGGGTTCAAGAACTCAAGGATGAGTTTTTTTTTTTTGTTTCTAGTTTTCTCTAAGGATAAGCATGCCTATATACATAATTGATTAGTAGGCACATGAAAAGCACATGACCATTAAATGGGGCTTGGGCCAAGGCCTCTTGGCCGGCCACCCCATGGTCTTGGGCTTGAATTTTTCTTTCAATTTTTCTTGGCCCAATTCGTTGAAAACTCGTTTTGTAATTTCCGAAACTAATTTCCAAAATTCCAAATTTGCCCTCGGCCTTCCCCGATGTCCTTACACCAATAATTTCATAAACGACATAAGCATATTAACAAAAATCCAATTCTTGCCTTATAACACACAAGTCTTATTTATTCTCATGATTTCCAACTTATGCAAAGTGAGAAAGTGGCCAAGCTATGATGTTATCTAGTAGCTAGAATATAAAGGGTTATATAATAACGGAAATGATAGCGAGTGTAAGGAAAGAAAGGGTAATTGGAAGAAGAAAATAAGAAGAAAGTGAGATAACAAAGTAGCAATAGGTTATGACATGTATAGCCGAGAACACGAGTAATATAAGCGACGGAATCAGTGGAAGACCAAGTTATAAAAAGACGAGTAACGAGGTAGATTGAGCGCTAGAAAATGATCGGTATGATAAGAATAAATATGGATGTCGTAAATACGTTTGAAAAAGAGGAAAGGATTATGCGGAAGTAATGTGTTCCGAAGGATACAGAGGTAGCATAAGATTCCTCGTGTACAGAATAAAAGATAGACATAGACGGGAGAAATGATAAGGAGATTCTAAAGGAAGTACCCAAGATAGACGTAATAAATTGAGTATGAGTGTAAGGAAATATATAGCTATGGACTTAAAGGTGTAGTACGATAACAAGGTGATAAGATAAGACTATCATTAAGATGAACTTGATATGATTTTGAGTAAGTTAGAAGTCGGTATCGAGCACAACAAGGGTAAAAAGGCATAAGGGCATAAAGGAAAGCATCATGTGTACACGACTTCACCTTGGAAATAGTGAATCTTTAAGGGACAAAGGCAGAGCTTGAGGAGCAAATGATGTATTATAAATTCATCAAAGGAAACAGATGATATAGGTTGGGATAAAGATAATATTTCAAGAGAACTTTGGACACTTATCGTCGAATATGTGCCGCCTAATCGAGATTGGGACGATCACAAGTACTAATTAACTATTGATTGAATGAGTGGAATGTATTTTGGATGAGTTGTTACATTGGTTGCATTACTCGAGCATGCATTATCGATGAAATTCTGCACTATATATGGAAAGGTTCTCGTCGCTTCGTGATTTAGTCAAGGTTTCGTACGTGGTTAATCAAAGTTATAAATTATAAAGAAAGATATGGATATGGTACAAAGTACATCAAGTGGATTGAAAAAGGGATTGATGAATTTGATATTGGAAATAGGGACATAGAGCAAAGTATAAACGGATAATGGTATAAGTACACCTTAAGCGGGGAAGTCAAAGTAGAGAAATGCAAGGCGAGAGATGGAAACAATTGACATCGCAATATATTTGATATGGATGCTTAAACTTTAAATGAGTATCCCTGCCGAAACAAGTTAGTAAGATCCAAAGCCATTAAATGGATAGAAATGTTATATCCCCCATTTGTACGTCGGGAAAATTTTAGGGGAAAACTTGGGGAGCA